>NC_056732.1:538639966-538799966 GCF_019279795.1 Protopterus annectens | reverse complement strand
CTATCCCCACTTGCAATAATAATGGAAAAGTGCATTCACAATCAACCTCTTAACCACCTTCTCCATCACAATCTAATAGCCAACTGTCAACATGGATTCAGACTTTCCACAGTACCACCACTGCCCTGCTATCCTTCACAAACTGTATCAACAAAAACCGCAACAATAATATTCTTTCCTCTGCAGTCTTTGTTGGTTTATCTAAAGCTTTTGACATGGTTAATCACCAACTCCTTCTACACATACTGAAATCCATTTCACTCGACCCTCTATCTAGGAATTGGTTCACATCTTACCTTAAAAACTGACAACAGGCTGTACTCTGGCAAAATAAACTATCTAATCACCTTCCTATCTCCCTAGGTGTTCCACAGGGCACCATATTAGGTCCACTCCTGTTTTCCATTTATATCAATGACCTTCATGTAGCCATTCCACTCCCCACCTGCATTCAATATGCAGATGACTCTACTATAATCTGTTTAGCCACTTCCCAAGCCGAACTTCAGTCACTTACCCAAAAAGCTTTCAGTACTATAGAACAATGGTTCTCTAACCGCTGCCTCCTCCTAAACCCCAAAAAAACTAAACTGTTACTCTTCACACCAACCTAAAAGTCCACTCCTTTACATTTCACTCTCACATCTAATAATGGTACTCTTATTTCTCCTGACCCAATCACCAAACTCTTAGGAATTACAATTGACAACAACCTCAACTTTGATACTCACATTAATAACACAATAAAATTAGTTAACAGAAAACTAGGATCCCTCTACAGAATCAAACCATTTCTTACACCAGTAGCCAGGACCGCTATAGCCAGAAATCACTTAATCTCCACCTTACTCTATGCTTCTCCCATATACACCAACCTCTCTAAAAATAACCTCAACAAACTAGCTACATCCTATAACAATATTGCTAGATTTGCTACAGGCTCTCCTTTTAGAACTCATCACTGTCTGAATCTAAAACAACTAGGCTGGCTAGAATTCCTTAACCAGCTTCAATTTCACCAGCTTATTATAGCCCACAAGACCCTGTATCAAACCACCAACATCCCAATACTCTCTAGTCTCATTACCCCTTACAATAATCTCAAGAACTTACGCTCCTCAAACAAAATGCTGATTAATACTACAAAATAAAAAAACTCAGCAGGTGACTCCTTGTTCTCTAACGCTGTCGGAAAATTATGGAATCAACTACTGCCTGACCTCACATCTCAGACCTCACTCCCACTTTTTAAAAGGAATCTAAAACTATTTCTCAGTAAACACTGGTTATGCTCCTGCACTAACCCTAACTTTTTTCCTTTACTCTAATTTTCATCCTACATCCTTTACAATCTTCCCTCTCTATGTTTCAATATACTATGTTTTGCATACAAATCAATGTTTACATGTATATTGTACCTTCTTTAGTATATTACCCTTTACAGATTTTTGATTATGTTATTATTTACATTGAGTATTATAATTACATTCATCTAAAAACAAAAACAAAAAGTTTTTTATAATGTTCTTATGTAACAGTTGCTGTTTTTACATTGTTTCTGTCATAACCTCTATTAATTTTGTATGTTTTCCTGGAGCTTTTCTCCCTGGGTCTCTACTGAAAATGGACATGTATCCAGTTAGACTAGCCCGGTCAACAAATGTAAAGTAAAAATAAAATAAATAAATGTACATGTGCATATGGTTTTCATTATTTTGTTTTTATTGTACTTTTATCATTTCCCTATGGTTGCACAGCTATGGAATTAATAGATCTGATTGCCAGAGTATGGATGTGAGAGTGAAGTCTCATGTATAGTGTGGGCTGTGCTCCTTGGCTCCCAGTATAGTATATGTACAGGCTTTGTTCTGCTTTCCGTGCAGTTGGGGGATTTTTATTTGGTTGTTTCCAAAGAAAAAATGTGATTTTTTGGCATTTTAGTTTAATAAAAGTTATCGATATGAAATATATTCAACTGTTTAATTATCCCAATGTTTTGTGTTTTGTTTTTGTAAGTATTGCACAATTATTTGTGAAAGGCCAATTTATTTTAGAGAGTTAATGCTTGCCATTCATACATACATCTATCTGCTTGTATATATACTTCCCTGTTCATAATACATTACCTCCCACTCTACTGTTACCTTCTCCTGTAGTATCCCATTCTGCCTGCGTGTAGGTTCTCAACTTTTTAGGACCTCGCTGCTCCTGTTGGTATCCCATCTCTTGTCACATGCATCACTTCACCTGTTGTGATTAGGTGACATGATGTCTGTATTGAGGTGTTAATGGCAGTAAGATTGGATTGCATGATAGAAGAGAGGTACTGATGATTCTTTGACAGGATGGCACAATGATTGTGCAGAAGTACTGATGGCTGTGTGATAAGATGACACTGATCTTGGACAGATTTAGATAGATCAGTGACAGGATGGCACAATGATTGTGCAGAAGTACTGATGGCTGTGTGATAAGATGACACAATGATCTTGGACAGATTTAGATAGATCAGTGACAGGATGGCACAATGATTGTGTAGAAGTACTGATGGCTGTGTGATAAGATGACACAATGATCTTGGACAGATTTAGATATATCAGTGACAGGATGGCACAATGATTGTGCAGAAGTACTGATGGCTGTTTGATAAGATGACACAATGATCTTGCACAGATTTAGATCAATCAGTGACAGGATGGCACAATGATTGTGCAGAAGTACTGATGGCTGTGTAATAAAATGACACAATGATCTTGGACAGATTTAGATCGATCAGTGACAGGATGGCATAATGATTGAGGAGATGCACCAGTGAGTGTAAGACTGTCTGGCATGGATATAGGGAGGTATTGATGGCTACCTGACTAGAATGCATGATTATACAGAGCTACTGCTGGTTCTGAGATTGGATGGTGTGATGACTGCGAAGAGGTATGGTAACCATTTGAAATGTCAGAAGCCACTACAGCGAGTCACAAAACACAGGGAGTGGATGGCCAAAAAAAGACTAACATATATTAAGTCTGAGATGGCCATTTCCCATGATATTCCCTTTTTTTCCCAAGGTATGGTGATCTCAGAGTCGGTATATATATATATATATATATATATATATATATATATATATATATATATATATATATGTGTCCTTGGGGTGAAGGGTGGAGGGATGCTTGCTCCTTTGCAAAACTGAAATTTAAAGGAGAAGGGTGGTCTTTGAGATTCACTGTTCTCCTGGATTTTTGGTCTTTTTTTTTTTTTACTTCTCGTTACTCAGCATTTTAAGTGCCGAATTTTCAATAGGAAGCCAAGAAGTACTGAAAGTTATGTGAGCAGATGGCTTGATGATTGTGGAAAGGTAGAGATGACTGTGACATGATGGCATAATATCTGTAGAGGGGTACTGATATTTAGATGTTACTCTTTTGCACAGCCCTCACTCTCTATCCAGACAAAAACAAGCAGCCCACTCATTCCACATTCTGGGCAATTTCTGAGACATTGATGCTGGTCGCTTAGCTATCCATGCATATGTGAGGGAAGACAGATAGTAGTTTCCCTTAATATGAACTGACTCTTTATAGGACTGAACAGTCACCTTTTTTAGCCTGATTAGTGACTGAATATAGGGCAACATCACACTTTCAAGTATGTCTCCACAGTAAGAATTTCTCCAAAGGTATTATTGAATAGCACTTCCATTATTTTTGATTTATTAGCCTTGTACATTTTTATTGTATGACTACATTTTCCAGGTTTTTTTTTTTTTTTTTTTTAGATTATTTGAGGTATTTATTAGAGGCATGTTTTTGTTTTTCTTATTAAATAATTTTGCCTTTACAGAGTAACTTCTACATTGCAGGTCAGGAAGGTTTTGTTGTCTGCTACTTAAAAACTGACAATCAAAACTCTATTCACAAAGTGCCATTAACAGGTTACTTTACGTCCTCATAGTAATAGTGGTCCAGCTACTAAGAAATACATTCATTCAATTATTCATTCCCCAATGACATTCTTAATTCATTTCTGGGTCAGGGAGCCCATTATGGCAATACGCTGGCACAAGGGAGTGAAAGTAATCCTCATTGGGATGCCAACTCATTGCTCAAGGTGCATGCATGCACACGCACACACAAACACACAAACACACAGACACACAGACACACACACACTTGCATGTGGCACACATACCTAGGGGCAATTTGGATGATGACTGTTGCACACTTGGACATGTCATACATACCTGGAGTTCCATCGGTTCACCAACAGCACATATTTGACATGTGGAAGGTAGCCAGAACACAATGCCAATCTGCACAAAAACAGGGAGAGCATGCAGAATCCATAGTGAATGCAAACTAGCCAATAACTAAACTAGATAACCCAGTGCTGTGCGCCAGAAAGCAAAATCCTGCAACACTGTGGCTCTCACTGAAAATGCATCTTATTAAACCTTCACCTAATAAAACAGAAATAGTTAATGCTGGCATGATGAACTAACTATGTTTACCGTATTTCTGCATTTTGGTGAGTTCTTCAAATGAGAAACTATTACAATTGACTAACAAATAAGCAACAGGTTCTCTTCTCTGTGGTTAACATCAAAATGTAAATGTAGCTCCTTACACTCAGTTTTGTACCTCCTAACAGACACGTTCTTTAGGTCCTGGTGGTATTTTTCTCTTGCCCCTCTGTGTTCTGCTACATCATCCTTTACTAGTACACAGTTTGTTGTCATTTCGTTTGCAGTATTTGAATGAATTAACATGGAAAGCACTCATGAGAGACAAGGTAATGCACTTATTCAATCTCCTTGTTAAATACTATGGTGCTTTAATGAATATGTCATTTTTTTTTCCTGCTAGATATGATATGGAAGCTCAGTGGGGTAGGGATATATGAACTTTTAATCAGTTGAATATAATCAATAAATAAATAAAAGTCATGTCAGTCTGTATTATAACAGTACTGATGTAGTGAACATGTACTAATAAAACTAAATCAGTGAGCATTTAAAAAGGTGGTTTCCATAATGATGAGCCTGAATAGCTGTAAAAGCAGATTTACATAAGTTAAGTGCAGGATGGCCATTTCTAGGAATATTTCCTTTTCTCTGAGGTATGTTGATCTTGATGTTACTATATATACGTTTGGGGGTGGGATGCTTGTCAATGCTCCCCACATCAGGGGATGCAGTAGGCTTGCCTATTTGCAATAAAGAAGTTTAAAGAAGAAGAGATGTGTTTGATGTTAATTTTCCTATCTTGCATTATTTGTATATATTTTATAAAACGTTGGTACGCAGTCTTGTAAGTGCTGACATTTCAGTTGGCAGAAAAATATATAATCTTACAAGAAAAAATTGTTTTCTGATAGTTTAAACCCTGACATTTTAAGGCTGTTGCTGTATAAACTTAATAAACATTTAAAGGATAACTGATTGTCTCAAAATGTTCCCAAATTTAGAAGAGATTTTAATAGTTGTACAGTTAGAATTTTCTTTGTTCTAGAATTAATGGAAGACATGAAACACCTGCTTTTCTGACTGAATGTTTCATTGTTCCTGTATGTGTCTGCTATTCTACTTTAAAGTAACTCACTGTCTTGCATTTCAGCTTGTCGGTGCTTCTTGTTCCAATTTTAAGTGCCATCACATAATGTTAACTGTGTTATAAATTCTCTAGATCATGTAAGTAAGTTGAAGTTAAATATCTTACCATTAATACTTCAGTTTGCAAAATGGAATTAGCTGCCAATATATGCAATAATGCTTTTTTTAAATTCCTAGTTTTGGAAGAAAAGAACAGCTTAATCCATGAAATGGATTCACATTCTCTTCCTTTATGTCACATACACAAGCTGATATCCTGCAGTTTTTAATTTGCAAATATTTCTCTTTCCCAACACTTATCCTGTGCATTCTTGAAAACAATTACATTTTTCTCTGACGCTTCTGGAAAACAATTTCAGGCATCTGTCATCTTGTCAAGATGAAGTGTTTCTTTTAATTTTCAAAGTGTATCGCACAGTCCAGATTTAAAATGTGACCTTTTGTTGCTAAACATTCTCTAGATAGAAAAGATGTTTGCCTTCTACAGTGCTTTAATCCAAGAGCCTTTTATGTGTCATTTATGCCATACCAGTTTTCATTTTATATTTATGATACAGTCCTTAAATATTCTCTGGTCATCAGTATAACTACTTTTTTCTTTAAATCGTTTTTATTGAATTCATAACCCATATTTTCATCATAGCTAACACCAGCATTTTCATTTAATTTATGGCCCCCTAATAAAATGTCAGCACTCAAAACATTGTCTGTCGAAAAGCCAACAAAAGAAGACAGAACACCCACAGAAGGGTAACTCTTGAAAATAGTTTTTCTCTTTTTTTTTTTTTTTTTTTTTTTTGTGGGGGATGCCTCCTGCACTCCTCATGTGAGCGGCAAGTCACCCACACCCCCAAACTTGTATATACCAAGTCCAGGATCAGCAGAGAAAAGAGAATATTCTGAGAAGTTGCAATTTGGAGTTAGTATAGGTAAATGCATTCTTTCGGCCATTCAGTCTTATCGTTTCACAACTCGCTGTAGTGGGTCCCAGCATTCAAACGACTATCTTAATTTATATGTACATCAAACATCTGAAAAGTAGTAATGTATGTACTTTCTTTTACATTGTTGCAGTTTTAACCCCCAGCCTTTCTCCGTAGACTCCTGTGCCTACCTGCTACATTCCTTCTTCTTTTCTCAACCACATTCTATTACCCCATTGCAATTTCTCCTTGTCCACAATTGTATCAAATGTATTTACTCACATTTGTTTACCATAAAAGTCCAGAAATAATAAGGCACACTCAGGGAAACGTTTTACAATATTAGTACTATTAACTTAAGAAATTAACAGAACAACAGAATGTAAATTAAAATGTATTTTAAGAATGAATTATAAGATAAAGAGAAAAATCTTAAGCTAAAATCAGGGACATCCCTGAAACTTGGGGAAGGTTGAAAAGTATGGTTTTCCAGGAAAGTCCTGCTAGGTGATAACCCATTTTCATTAGAGGACAGAGGAGAGAAGTTCCAACATGTTACATGACACTATAACTATTAACATTTGATATGGGTTGTCATTTATTCAAGAGAAAGTTGGAATCAAAGATGGGATAAGTAGGGGAAATGCCTGAGAGAGAGAGAGAGAGAGAGAGAGAGAGAGAGAGAGGGAGAGAGGGAGGGAGAGAGAGAGAGAGAGAGAGAGAGAGAGAGAGAGAGAGAGAATTAGAGATGAGAGATCAAGAAAAAGATAAGTTAGTAAAAAAGGAATATGTGTATACAGGAGAAAAGAAAGTATGTGCATAATGTTATTAGAGAAAGAGATTTACAAATCAGAATGAATATTTGAAGCATGTGTACTTTGGTAGCAGAGCAAGTAAGTAAGATTTTCAGTAACCAGAACAGGAGATAGTAGTAAGGTAGGGGAAAAGGATAATACCACCATCTCCTTCTCACCTTCTTCACCTTAGATAATACTACCATCTCCTTCTCACCTTCTTCACCTTACATAATACTACCATCTCCTTCTCACCTTCTTCACCTTAGATAATATTACCATCTCCTTCTCACCTTCTTCACCTTAGACAATACTACCATCTCCTTCTCACCGTCTTCACCTCAGATAATACTACCATCTCCTTCTCACCTTCTTCACCTTGTATAATACTACCATCTCCTTCTCACCTTCTTCACCTTAGATAATACTACCATCTCCTTCTCACCTTCTTCACCTTAGATAATACTACCATCTCCTTCTCACCTTCTTCACCTTATATAATACTACCTCCTTCTCACCTTCTTCACCTTAGATAATACTACCATCTCCTTCTCATCTTCTTCACCTTAGATAATACTACCATCTCCTTCTCACCTTCTTCACCTTAGATAATACTACCATCTCCTTTTCACCTTCTTCACCTTAGATAATACTACCATCTCCTTCTCACCTTCTTCACCTTAGATAATACTACCATCTCCTTCTCACCTTCTTCACCTTACATAATACTACCATCTCCTTCTCACCTTCTTCACCTTAGATAATACTACCATCTCCTTCTCACCTTCTTCACCTTAGATAATACTACCATCTCCTTCTCACCTTCTTCACCTTAGATAATACTACCATCTCCTTCTCACCTTCTTCACCTTATATAATAATACCATCTCCTTCTCACCTTCTTCACCTTATATAATACTACCTCCTTCTCCTTACCTTCATCCCCTTAAATAATACTACCATCTCCTTCTCACCTTTTACACCAGAGATAATACTACCATCTCCTTCACATCTTCTTCACCTTACATAATACTACCATCTCCTTCTCACCTTCTTCACCTTATATAATACTACCATCTCCTTTTCAACTGCTTTACCTTAGATAATATTACCATCTCCTTCTCACCTTCTTCACCTTAGATAATACTATCATCTCCTTCTCACCTTCTTTACCTTTTATAATAATACCATCTCCTTTTCACCTTCCTCACCTTAGATAATACTACCATCTCCTTCTCACTTTCTTCACCTTAGATAATACTACATCTCCTTCTCATCTTTTTCAGCTTATATAATAATACCATCTCCTTCTCAACTTCTTCACCTTATATAATACTACCTCCTTCTCCTTACCTTCTTCACCTTAGATAATACTACCATCTCCTTCTCACCTTCTTCACCTTAGATAATACTACCATCTCCTTCTCACCTTCTTCACCTTAGATAATACTACCATCTCCTTCTCACCTTCTTCACCTTAAATAATACTACCTTCTCCTTCTCACCTTCTTTACCTTATATAGTATTACCCTATCTTTCTCACCTTCTTCACCTTAGATAATACTACCATCTCCTTCTCACCTTCTTTACCTTAGGTAATACTACCATCTCCTTCTCACCTTCTTCACCTTAGATAATACTACCATCTCCTTCTCACCTTCTTCATCTTATATAATAATACCATCTCCTTCTCACCTTCTTCACCTTAGATAATACTACCATCTCCTTCTCACCTTCTTCACCTTAGATAATACTACCATTTCCTTCTTACCTTCTTCCCCTTAGATAATACTACCATCTCCTTCTCACCTTCTTCACCTTTTATAATAATACCATCTCCTTCTCACCTTCCTCACCTTAGATAATACTACCATCTCCTTCTCACCTTCTTCACCTTAGATAATACTACCATCTCCTTCTCACCTTCTTCACCTTAGATACTACCATTTCCTTCTCACCTTCTTCACCTTAGATAATACTACCATCTCCTTCTCACCATCTTCACCTCAGATAATACTACCATCTCCTTCTCACCTTCTTCACCTTATATAATACTACCACGTCTTTCTCACATTCTACACCTTAGATAATACTACCATCTCCTTCTCACCTTCTTCATCTTAGATAATACTACCATCTCCTTCTCACCTTCTTCACCTTACATAATACTACATCTCTTTCTCACCTTCTTTACCTTATATAATACTACCATCTCCTTCTCACCTTCTTCACCTTATATAATACTACCTCCTTCTCCTCACCTTCTTCACCTTAGATAATACTACCATCTCTTTCTCACGTTCTTCACCTTAGATAATACTACCATCTGCTTCTCACCTTCTTCAACTTATATAATACTACCATCTCCTTCTCACCTTCTTCAACTTAGACAATACTACCATCTCCTTCTCACCTTCTTCACCTTAGATAAAACTGCCATTTCCTTCTCAACTTCTTCACCTTACATAATACTACCATCTCCTTCTCACCTTTTTCACATTTGATAATACTACATCTCCTTCTCACCTTCTTTACTTTATTTAATACCACCATCTCCTTCTTACCTACTTTACCTTTGATAATACTACCATCTCCTTCTCACCTTCTTCACCTTATATAATACTGCCATCTCCTTCTCACTTTCTTCACCTTAGATAAAACTACCATCTCCTTCTACCCTTTTTCATCTTAGATAATACTACTATCCCTTCATGCCCCATTTACTTTGACATTTTTCCTCCCTCTTTCTCACTCCACACTGTTGAACAACTGGACCATTTCCTTCTCAATTCCCAATCCTATCAATTTATACAAATCAATAAAGGAGATAACTGCCCCCCTCACTTTCTCTTTCATTACTGGATTCAATACCATCATGACTTCCCCACTGTTAGCTCCCCTTTTAACCAAATCTAGACTTCTTCTGTTTAAGTTAGACTCTAAATTTCTGGGTAAATGTCGCCCTGCCCGTCTTCTCTGATCTTTATAAATTCAGCAAATGTGACTTAACTTCCACCTTCTCAAGTTCATCAATACCAGCCCCCTTTTTTCAATTTCTACCTGCAGTTGTGTTTCCACTAACTGCTACAGTTCTTATCTTAGGTCCTGAATTCAGACCCTCTCCCCATCATACCTGTTATTCAGTTACCTCTGTTCCTTTACTAAAACGTGATCTAGGTGCTCTAATCTACTTTCACTCTTTCTGACTTTCCCTATATGCTTTTTAACGTTGGTCTTCTTGGCAGTTTTGATACGATTCCTGTCATTCACCTCTGCATTATTCTTTAGTGTTTTGTTCTCTGCTACAACCTCTCATACTGTAGTTTATAACCACTTCCCTTGTTCTTTACTTTTCCATTTCTTTGAAATCTAGTGTGAACTAGTCATCAATTCCCTAATTCTCCAGTACACTATCCTCACTAATGCAGGATAAGAGATCCTTGACTCTGAATCACAATCTCCTCCATCTCCCACAATGTCACATCATCTATCAGTATCCCATGCAGTCAGGTAGACTCTTTTTTTCTTCTCTGCTGAATGGATAATACATTTTTCTTCCTTTATTTCTCCCTCATTGTATTATATAACTCCAGCCAGAATATGAGGGTATAATTAACCATCTACTCTTAAGTTAATCTACAATCCAGCCATCTATGTAAATTTCCTTCTATGATCTGGCACCAGATCCAACTTGCATCCTGTCTTACTAATATATCCACTATTCTTTTTGCAACTTTCTCACACAAGTCATCCTTATGTGCTTCAACCCCCTGCTCTGTAATGTTCCTTTCATTTTCCTGCTCATTGTCATCTCTTTCAAACAAATTATATCCAGCCATTTTCTTTTCAATCTAGATGGTGTTCAATTCCTCTTAATCAAAGTGTTCATCCCATCTACATTTCACATTGCTTCCTACTCCTACACCCTAGTCCCATCTCCCCCTAAGTGAGGCCCAAAGAACCTTTGAATGTACCCACGAAGCACCTCAGCCAAGTGACAATAGGCCTAAGTCACTGTCAGCTATCCACCCTTAGGTAGCCTCCATCAACCTCCTCATTTTCAGACTCAAACCTAAACCTTTTCCTTGCTCACCTACCCTCTTAATTGTACCATTTTTTACCTTGTTTAAGGTTATCTACCACTAATATATCTTCTATTCCACCTTCGCTTACTTTTCTGTTACCCCACAATTTACTCATTTGTCTGACTGCTTACCATACTCATCCCTTCTGTTTAATATTTGTATTATTAACAAATGATAGCATTTATTTTCTACCACTCTTAAATGCCTCAGTTTCTAATTTCCCCTTTACCTCCATTCTTACCCATATGCCTATTTTACTCCAAATGAAGGCCTAGCCAATTAAAGCACCATGCTTTTACTCTCCCATTGTCAGAGCCTCAAAGCAGTATATTACAAGAACATATAATTATCCAAATTATTTGACAGTCCCCACTGGTCCATGTTAAAATGCACCCTGTATTTATTTAGCTTTTCAAACTTTCCATAAAGTGCAGTAGCTTCCAACTCTTTTCAGTCATTGTCAGAATTTAGTTCTAAACATGTGAACCATATATATTTACATATAAAAATGTTCCTAAGGCCCTATACACACAAAAAATGTATGTATTATTTCCCCTTCAATGGTTTCATTGTAAAGCCCTAACTCTAGATACATGAACCATGCACTGGCCTATTAGAATGTTCATAAAGCCTTATATATGCGGCACATTTATATATTAGTTCTCCTTAACTGCTTCTTTGACAAAGTTTAACTCTAAAAGTATGAAGCATATCATTTGCATATCAAAGTGTTCCTATATACAAAAAACATTGATATTTTTCTTCCCCTTCCACGGTTTCTTTATCAGGACTTAACACTAAATATGTGAAATATATATTTATGTAGCAAAATATTCTTAAGGCCCTGTACTCACGACATATTTATCTGTTAGTTCCTTTCACCTGCTTTGTCAGGACTTAACTCTAGATATGTGATCCATATATTTAAATATTACATTTTTTTTTTAGTTTCCCATAAACACCTCACAATTATATATCAGTTCCCCCATAGCTGTTTTCAGCCATCATTTAGATATTCTAACATTGTTCAATATTTAAAAATAAAAAATACACACTGCCAGCAGCCAGAAACACTCAGCTAATCCTCCTGTTGCATAAAACACAGCAACTAATGATTAAAATCCACTTTAATGTACACAAAACCACGAAATACACAGGATTCAGCACTTTCTTCCCCTTACCGGGGATTTCATCAGAATCATTACTCATTTCATTTACAATTAATTTATAAAGAACACTTAATGACATCACGAATTGATGAGCATTGAATTTAAACACATACAATAAAACCATATTTTAAATATTGAAGCTACTAAAACTTTAAAATCTATTAAACAAACATGTTTCTCAATTTTAACAGTCATTAGCCTAATGTAGCTTTATTAGCCAAAATAGGCTTAAGAGAGATTACTTCATTTAATCCTGGACTGTGACAGGCTTGCAGCCTTATCTGCCATTTTGTCTCTCTTGCTTCTATATAACTTCTAAAATCTCCTTCCCTAGGGTTTGATAATACCTTTTCTAACATTTCAAATAAAAAACCTTCAGAATTAACACATCCTTTTGAATGTTTAAAAAGTGCATTATTAACATTGCATGTGGACATCTGATAGCAGTGTTCGTAAATCCTGTCCCTCAAGCGTCTCTCAGTCTTCCCGACATAGAACGTGGGACAGGATTTACACATAGCCAAATACACAACCCCTTTTGCCTGACAATTCCCTTTGCCAAACCAAAATTTTGATTTTAAGGTGTTAGGGTTTTGTTAGCTTTATCATAAATGTGCTTACATTGAGAACATGTCCCGCATTTTGTGGTGCCACTTTTTGGGTTACCATGACCTCTAGACGTTCCTTCAAACAACTTCTTAAGATTTGTACCAGTCTTGAAAGCAAACAAAGGTTTGGTCCCAACAACAGACCATAAGTTTGGATTACTTTTCAAAATTTCCCAGTTCTTTTCAACAATATTGATTACTTCATGTGCCCTCGCCTTAGTTTTAGACCTATTGTATCAGGGAGAGGCTTGAATACCTACCCTTTTGGTGTGGTTCTTGACAAATGGTTCAAACAAGTGGTAAACAATGCCCAACATTAATTAAAAGATTCATGGGACTTTTTAGGAAAATTTCGAACTTTCAAATATCGACCATATGGTATTCGACATTTTGGAAGTTTGAATATTTGACATAGACCCATGTCAAAGCATGTATCTCTGTTCTCTTGCTGTGACTGCTTTTTTTTTTTTTTGCTGTATGTCAGTTGCTCAGAAAAGATGTGAAGTTTGTGATATCAGTAAATCTGTTTTTGTTAAAAAAAATTAAAATGTCCCCTCCTTCTGTGCTTTCCATCAGTACAAAAACATAAAGTTTGTCTCCGTGGGAGCTGTTGTCTGTGTAATATAAATTAACAAATAACTGCATCACTGCATCCAGTTGTTTTTAAGTTCGAGCAGCTCTTCCACCACCATCTCCACCTCCACTTTACTGATTTGGGCTCTTGTGTTTTTCAATTATTCCCTCATCCTCCCCATTTCCTATTTTGTAAAGCTTGTAGCACCTTGATATTCCCCAGAATAGCCATACTGATATATAGTTCTGAATTTCTCTTCTATAGTGCTTTCTTTTCAACTTCATCTTCTACCACATTGGCACTCCATTGTCAGCTTCTCACTGCACTCTTTTTCACTTACTGTATATGTCATCTTCCTAGCAGTAAACCCTCCATGGTACCCCCCCCCCCCCAGGAGGCTGATGTTTTGGGTCTCTACAGCACCCTGCCACATCTACAATAACCACTTTTTTTTGAAACACGTCTATATTACAAGTCACTAAGAAGGAAGTATGGCATGTTTTGGGAGGTCAAAGCTGCATGTAGGAATAGAATCGTATTCTGACCTATTATCTTTGGAATGGTGATGCAGTCTATCACTGTGTCCACTACAAAAAATGCAGTGAAAGTGACAATGAAATTTAAATAGCTCAGATCTGTGACTCAATTATCACTGACTTTCCTGGCCATCTGTGAGCTTATACTCAGGAAAGAAAATACCTGATATAAGCAAAGGCAGTCCTGATGTTTGTCTAAATGAGGCAAGTTAGGATAACGTGATGATTTGATGTGAAGATGGAAGCAGCTTAATATCAACAGCCAAAAGCTGTGTTAGTGCTACTTGTATTAAAGCTACATTTTTAAACTGTCATATACAGCAAGGATTTTGCTACAGTGACTGAAAATGGTGGTGGTGGTGAGGTCGTAAGTTCATAGCTACTTACCGGGCTATTAATCAGTAAGGAACTCAAGAAGTCTAGCTGGTAGTTTTATACTTTGTGTATGAATAACCCAGAGTCAGGCAGAACTAGGATATATTGAAATGTTTACTCGCTACCCCTATACTGAATATGAGAGGCATGGGTGTTAAACAGGGGATGAATTTGTTGTTTCCCATCTTGTCTTACAAATTATGTTTAAATAGAGGAAAAGAGGTACTTAACTTTATGGGGGGGGGGGGTGGAAGATCCGCATGCTCTGTGAGTCATACCTGTCCTCCAACATGTTCTATTTATGTTTACAAAAGACATTGAGGTGCCACAAGCAGGTGTTCATGCTGTCGTGGCAGTTATGAATGTGTAATATGTCTGACAGGACAGAGTCTGCTAAAACTGTTTACTTGACATAGATGTTGCCTGGTGGTATGCTCTATGATATCAACAAGAGGTACAAGGCTTTGAGATGGTCTCCATAGTTTTTGTGATTTAGGTACTTAATTTTTCTGGTGAGAAAGTGTTGTGGTCACTCCAGTTGTGACAAGTGCTTGGACAGGTACATACCAAATAGGGCATTATATTCAATGATCAGCCTGATGAGAGCTGAGTACAGCGGAATAATTACATCCCTGAACCTGGATATCATAGCTTTCAGTATAATCTGTATGATGAAAAAGGACTTCCTGTGCAACAGTGGATATGTGGAGAACAAAGAACAGTTCATTACTGACATAGGCTCCCAGATCCCTAATGATGGCATCATCTTTCATTGTTTTGTTGTAAATGTGATAGTTACAAGGGAAGTCATGCTAGATGAAGAATAGAGTTATGCACTTCTTGGCATTTAATTTTAGTCCACGGTATTTGTTTGTGAAAGGTGGATTTTGATGTCCTCTGGGGAATTTATAATGGCACCAAGTTTAGTCATCTGCAAACTTGGTCAGCCATAAACTGTTGACATTTGTTTTGACTAAACCCCAGGGCATACCACTAGTGACAAGTCTTTCAGAGGAGGTAAAGCTGCCAATTCTAATTTCCTTGGTTCTCTTTGTGAGATAATTTGCTGTCCAATGTGTTGCACAGAGATTTTTATTTAGCTGGAAGAGTCTGCAAGATCTCAATATGTAATGTGTATTAATCTATTCTCATTCATTACTTCATTAACATTCTCAAAGAAGTCGACCAGCTTTAGTAGGCAGGATCTGCCTTGATGAGTCTGAATTGGCTTAGGTTCATAGGTTCATAGGAGGGTACTAGGCTATTGGCCCTAGGGCCTATATAAGCCTAGCCAAAAGTGTACCCTAGCTTTTACCACTCAAGAAAATAATTTTCCTGTGCCCCTGTCGAGCAGAGCCACAGAAGTGATCCCCGGGGTGAATTTCCTATTACCCATCCAGTCATCAAGATTTTTCTTGAAGAGTGCTAATGAGGAGCTCTGTTTGACATAGATAGGTAGTCATTTCCAAAGTATGGGAAGTCTCTGGGACAGGAATCTATCCCTCCAGCGTACTTAAGTAGGGTGCCAGTTCATTCTGTAGTTCATGTAGAACACAGCCTGAGATATTGTCAGCTCCCATGGATGCTGTGTTCTTGGCTTTGGGGAGTGTGTTTTTTACCTGTGCAGCCGTGATTACAGGAACTTTGCATTCTTCCGGTATAGAGATGGGCCCTCTAGGGGGTGAGAGGGTGGTAAAGATAACACTGAAGCTATCTGCCAGGATGTTGGCAATATCAGTTGGTTCTGTATATTTAGTGCCATTGTGCTGTAACTCAGAGCAGATCTGAGTGTTGCCATTGCGATTCTTGAAATAGCTATAGAATACTTTGTGGTTGTCTTTAGAGTCAGTGACAATTTTGTTTTCCTAACTAGCTTTGGAGGATTTTATGAGGGATCTCAGCTTCTTACTGAGGTTGACCAGGGCGTTCCTCCAGTCATGGGATTTTACTCTTTTTTTGCAACAGTTTCTTTTTTCTCTTGTAGAGTTTGTTTATGGCAGAGGACCACCAGATCGGCTTCCTTTTTTGGAGGATAGCATCTTGGTTCTATTAGGGATAGCATGATCCATGCACTCGTGTAAGTGCTTGGGTCACAATTCTGAAAGTTATACAACCAACGGTATAAAAAAAGGCACAAAGAAACCAGGAAAAAACAATCCTCTTTCACCTGGCTGAAATGGTGCGTGAGTAAAAATACAAAATAGAACAGCAATCCAAACGACAGTTGCAACAGGTTTATTCAAAGAATACGGTCAAGCGCTTTCTTCCAGGAAGCCCGGACTTCATCAAAACCAATTAGTTTTCCAAAAGCCCCCATTTAAAAATAAAATGCAACCAATTAAATCACTTCAATCAATACATGTGATAGAATTTAAAAAAAACTACAATTAAACATTTTAATTTATACAAATGTAAATAAAAAAATTTGAAAATACTTTAAAATATTAAATAACACCATTAATTCAAAGTGTCAAGGCTCTGTGCTTTAAAAATGGCATGACAGATATAAATTCGTTAATACCGGGGGTGTGGGTGGCATTTAATAGTATTTGCCATTTAATTTCAGCTATTTCTAATGTATTCACCCAGTCACCCCCCCCTAAAATCCTTGTAAACAATTTCTAAAATGCCAAATAAAAACTTTGTGCAACATGGATTACTATTTAAATGTCTAAAAAGGGCATTATTTGTGTTTTTCTGTCTAATGGCATATAACTCTTCATACATTCTTCTACGAAGTGTCCTTTTTGTTTTCCCTATGTAAAAACTAGAACAATATTGACACAATGCCAAATAGACACAACCCTTAGTACCACAATTGCCCACAACTGTGTTTATCCTAATCCCATATAATTGGTTCTGATGAAGTCCAGGCTTCCTGGAAGAAAACGCTTGACCATATTCTTTGAATAAACCTGTTGCAACTGTTGTTTGGATTGCTGTTCTATTTTGTATTTTTACTCATGCACCATTTCAACCAAGTCTGAAAGTTACCTATGTCCTTTTTTATTAAATCCATGATGATCCTTTCCATAGCCTTACAGATTATGCTGGACAGGTGTATGGGCCATTTACTTACTCAGGTCTTTTGACACTCCACCTCTGTGCAAGTTGACAACTGTTGTCCTTCATTTATCTGGCACAAAGCCTGTTTGGGGGCTGATACTGTGTAACGTCTATAGAGGGTTTGACACATCATGTTTCAGGCTGACCAGTAGTCAGCCCAGTATGTTATCCACCCCCATACAACAAGTGTTTTTGACCTCGGATAGCACCTTAAGGACATGTTCTTCAGAGATTTGAAGATGGGGTATAAAGGTATGCATGTGATCTGGGAATATTGGGGGGAAAGTGGGGTGAATTTTGAACTAAATTTGTCTGATAGTAAATTGGCTATGTCTGCTGTGTCTGAGTATGTAATATCCTTTACTTTTAGCTCTATGCAGTGTTGGGCATTGATTCTGATATTTCTAATAAAATATAAAGAAGCCTTTGTAGTTGTCCTTGGTCAGCTGTAGGCTAACTGGTCCAGAACGTTTGTATTTTTTGAAGTCCAGATATTTCTGGACATACATATTTGAGGATTTACAAGTTTCCCAATAAATTGAAGGGGAATTGAAATGTCCTAGGAGAATAGCGCTTGGTTTAATACATAGCAACTCCATGCTGTTTAGGTAGAAGGCACAGGCCAAGGGTGACAGAGAGGGCCCTGTAGTTAGTTGTAATATTATAATGGGTTTTGCTAATAGTAAATTTGAGGAGAAGGAGTTCCAGGCTGATCTTGTCTGGAGGTGAAATGTATATATTTTTTTCAAAATATGGAGTTGCTGCCACCTTTAGTGCCTTTATCTAATGAGTTGAGCCTGAATATGAGGTAGGCAATGAATCATTAACAAGTGTCATAGCCCTTCTACTGATATTTCAGTTTGTCATTTGAAATGAATGTATTGTTAATGTATGGTGAAAATCAATCTAGAGTTTTAGTCATAGAAAAAAATAACTAAATTAACCTTCCTCAAGAGTTTCCTAACACCTGGTCTCTTATGTGTGACTGTGATACCAAATGTTTGAAATTTTGAGCTAAGAAACTGCTTGTGGTTTAAGCCAAATTGTGGCTTGCAGGCAGGATGCATCTAGATAATGGAGAACAGCTACAGCTATTCTCCTTCTTAAGGGAGCACCTTCCACAGACCCATTACAGACCCATAAGTCTGACCAGACTCATATGCTAAGTCATGGAAAGACTTATCATGGAACTAATCAATCAGGATACAGGGAAACTCTAAATACTGGACCCATCTCAGTTTAGCTTCATCAAAGGCAGGTCATTCTTACTGAGACTGCTGCAGTTTTTTGAAAAGGCCACCAAAGCAATGGATTAAAGCAAAACAGTACACACCACATATCTCAACCTGGCCAAAGCTTTTAGTTCCCCATTCAGGCATAGTAAAAAAAGCTAACTAAATTGTGACTATATCTCTGTGCCACCTGTTGGATTACCAGCTGGCTCACATATAGGATGCAGGAAATCAAAATGGGGAAGTTACCACCACAAAGAGACCAGACACCAGTTGAGTCCCCCAGGGTTCTGTGTTGAGACCTCTCCTGTTTTACATCTTCTTTTCTGAAGAAACAGCAAATATCAAAGGGTGCTCCCTATCTAAGTTTGCAGATGACTGCAAGCTAGGAGCAGCCATTGAATCCATAAATGACTTAGCCATCCTGCAGTAAGGTTTGCCCATATAAATAACTGGTGCCAAACTCAGGGATTGAAACTAAATGCCAAAAATGCATTATTGTATTATTTGGGAAAATATGTATTCCAAGGAACTACCACATTAATAGTACATCCCTAAGAGTTGATCAAGTTGTTCTGGATATGGGATCTTACATGGATAATAATTTAACGTTTGACTAACATGTGTCCATTGTTATAATAAAGCCCATCTATATTGCACAGCTGATAAACAAAGGGATTGTGTCTAGATCTAGGGATGTCATTGTCTTCCTTTATTCAGCCCTCATTAGGCCAATTATTGAATATAATGCTCCCTTTGTCATGCATTTGTCCAGACACTTGCAACAACTAGAACATCCACAGAGATACTTTACTGAAAGAATACAAGACCTAAGCAATATGTCCTACATGGACCAACTCAAAGCCGTGTCACTGTACTCTCTAAACTACAGACTGTTAAAAGGTGATCTGCATCTGACATGCAAGGCATCCTCCAACCTAATATTGATGGATTTACTGCACATCAATAAGTCAAATGGAATCAGAAATACTCAGTTTAGGGATCTAAGTCTCTTTTACAAGATTAACAGAATGGTATGGAAGGACAGGTATATCTTGCAGAGGATACCTCTGCTCTGGAACAGACTCCTCATCCACATAAAACAAAGCTCTACCCTGTCTACGTTCAAGCAAAATTTGGATCTGTGGATGGAAAACAGAAAATGTACCCCCAAGGACTTGCCACTGTAATATTAAGGGACAGAGGCAGCACCTAAATCCTTTGCATCATGCTTGGATCCCTCAAATTATCTACGGCATTATCAAAGTTATTCTCATTATGGGTAATATATAATGATCGGCCTTGGAATGAGTAAGGCATATCTTGAAACAAATTGGATAGGTTAATTTTGAGCACAAAAAGGGAAATCGGCTAGGTTTAAAATGGTCTGCAAGGGCAGCTACCCTAGTACTTACATATGGACAAGTTTAATCTAAATGCAGAGCAGTTGCATTATCAGTTTCAAGCCTGAAAGGAAGAGAAACAGAGCTACGCTTACCGATAAATATTGTTTATGCTGACCATCCTAAAGTTTTAACCTTATTTCACCCAAATGAGTATATGAAAAGATGGGGAAATCTACACAGTTGTAATATTAAGTTTCATATAATGTAGAGCAGAAGAGATAAATAGCACAACAGGCAGAAAATGGAGTACATCAATGATTATAACTCACTTCATTGCAGCTGTTCTTAACATAAAAGGTTTACTAGGAGTCTCTGGGTTCTACATTATCTTAAACTTGAAGGCATGACTCAAAGCAACATTGGAGTACCATTAGATTATCTGCCCACTGCCTCATGTAGTGGCAGATAGCATGTTTCCAAGTAGCACCATCCTCGATTTTCATGTCTCTGTTTATCCGTTAATAATGTTACTCCCACTGAATGCCTCCATTTCTAGTCTGTTGCAGTTCCCAAGATCAGCATCCTCCTCAACTAAAAATAGGGAGCAAAGAAAAAGGTCTTCTCAATGTTCGAGACCAAGAAATAGAAAAGGTCGTAATGTCAGCTGTAACTGTAGCAACTTGCTTGCTACACTTACAGGGCTAAACTCAACAAATTAAGTACTGACATTCAGTAAAGAAACTATGATGTCACGTACAGCTTTTTATATGAATGCCCATACTGCACTCTCACCCCACTGGAAACTGCCAGTTGTGTCCCATAATAACTGGCACCCCAAGCAATCACCCTCTTCATTCTGTTTTAGTTATGGTTTGGGTTCAGATCAAGTGGCAGCCTGCCATGATGATGGCCCTAGTCATGCCTTTCACTACCCTAAGACTTGTAATGCTTACTGCCATCTATGCCTCTACCACCATAGACCTTAGTCTACATTGCAGACTATTATACAGTGACTGTTCATTATTATTCAGAAATGATCATGTTGATTGGACAGCTCAGCCAGTATGCCCATTGCAAATTATGCAGAAACCAGTAGAAGAAAACACAGCTGCTGAAGTACCATTGAGTAGCTAGACTTTCTGTTGGTATAGACTGAGCAACAAAGTAAAATATGAGAAAAAGCAGGTACATTCTGCTAAACTAAACAATCTGAAAGGTACCTGATTTTGTTGTATTTCTGCTCTTTTTAATTATTACTCTTTTTAATTATAAGCTTGCTAAACAGAAAGTGTGGTTTAGAGAGCATAAATAGCATAACATCAGTTTGCTTTTTATTGTGAGCTTCACAACAGCTTAATATTTTGTCGCAAATCAGTGACTTGTTTTTCAGTGGGTAGTACCTGCACATTGACACCCTGTTGGAGAATGTCTGTAGTCCAATCAGGGTGGCATTGTACAGGTTATCCATTGTTCAATAAAAATTAATACATTTAATACAAATGATTAGTGTATGACTTTAACTATTTTTATTCAGGTATATATACATTTATGTTTGCCCAAGTATTTCACAAGAAACTATTTCATCAGATAATACTTTTTCATCAGGTCATTCTTGCTGGAATTGGAATAATTAAAAAGGTGTTCAGCAAATGTTGATGGAGAATCCATATTAAATCTTCTATGTTGAATGCCAGAGCACATAAAGTGATTTTCCAAGTAATTTAACATTTCCTTTATATCTTTATTTATTATTGATTTTTATGAAACATCTTAACTATGATTTTACCAGTGGAACCCACTCTTCTTTATCAATCTCCATTGATTCAGTATTAGCTCTGCAAACTTCAATGAGAGAAAAAAAAATAGCTTTTACCTAAATTCCACATCTGCAGAGCATGAAGTTAAACATAATTGTTGTCAATGAGTTTTGAGATTGATAAAGAAAATGTTGTAAGGATCAAGTTAAGCCATTAAAAGAAACATGCCAAAATGTATAACTCCCAAATGTAAGAGTTAACAATGCTTAAGGCAGCAAACTCTAAGTAACATCTAGATTAAGGAGGTCAAACGCAAGTGCCATATCTTTGGGCCCAGTTACAAAAACTTGCTGCCTGCCTATTGTCTTACTCCAGCATAAGCCTGGCCTATAAGTCACTTACAGCAAGAGCAAGTCTTTTAGAATCGGGACAGGTTCACAGAGGAGGAAGTCACTTGTAATGAGAAAAAAGTCTTTTAATAATCTGTTCCCTAATCTGCAGTAATGAGTGGTAAAATTGTGTACAAAATGAAGCCGAATGTTAAAGTATTTGAATCTGCATTTTATCTGTAACCATAAGAATATGTATGTTCAATCTGAGTTTGCATTCATAATTCTTGATACTGTACCCCTCAACTGTCCCTGATTTTAGGGAGATCCCTAATTTTAGCTTAAAACTTTGTTACACCCTTCCTAATTCCTCCTAAAACTGGAAAGCTGGGGAGGAAAAGTGGTGGATTGCACCAAATAAGCAATGACAATTTGAGTAATAGATTGCTTTTGCTTCAGGAAATGGATGTTAATTCATATGTTCTTATTCTGTCAGCTTGTCAAACTGACAGTACTAATATTTTAAAAAGTATCCCTGGTTGTTTTATTTTTTCTTTCTCTTTTTTCCTTGATTCTGGAGGCAAGACTTTGAGAGCTATGACTGATGCAGAAGAAATAATGATAATAAAAGCATAAATAAGTTAAGTCAACCACAACGAAGACTCTTGTTACTATCAAATGGCAAGCAACTGTTAGTTTTTCCACGTCACATTTGTACCTGTCGGGACTTAGCCATTTACCAAAGAGTCATACGTTTATGTTCTATAAGTCTACAGTACCACACAGTATAAATGCATATTAAAATACAATTAGTAACCATCAATGATATTTGATTTTTGAGTGTGCTGAGCTGTGTTGTAATGTGACATTCTTCAAATACCCTGTGGCAAAAATCTGGTAAGAATGTTTGTTATGTAGCTGCTAGGCAACTTAGTAGTGTCCTTTAAAATGCAGAGTGCAAATCTATGCACTAGTCAAAATATTGTCCTGCATTTAAGAGTATTTTGCATTTGAAAATTAATGAAAAACAAAATAAATGTGATCCTCATTATTAAAAAGAACTTTAAGTGTTCTACAAATTGTAGCCAGAGGGAGCATTTATTTCTAAACTTTGAGAGTCACTGTAATGATTCAGGTTACTGCAGCTATTTATTAACAAGAACAGACTGCCTTTTTATGTGAGTAAAGGTTATATTGTATTAATAATCTTGGTAGAGTAAGACAGTTAAGTGTTTACAGCAGGAAAGTGTAAAAACTACACACTTTCATACAAAAAATGCACATTTGGCATTTAAATGTTGTATACAAAATGATTATGTGCTTTGAAAGTATATATAACAGTTTCCCTTTAGCTGCAAACTACCATCTAATATTGTTAATCCTCGCTCATTCCTTACGTACGGGTATCAGTTCCAACCTCGGAACCGAGCCGGCCATCTTCCAAGCTCGCGTCAGCTACAAATTCTTGAACTAAAACTCTTACCCAGAATTCCCCTCTCCCTGTTAGCTCAGATTTTGTTTGCTGCATTGCCATTCGGTCGTGTCAAGCTACTTCTCTTGAGCTAAGTACAATATTTGTTGTCATTCTAGTCTAAAATAACTTTTCTCTCAGAAAAGTTTATAAATTGTTTTCTCTTACCTTATCGCATTTAGCGACTATCTCTTCTTAAAATTTTTCAATCTTTTTACCGCGAGGTATCTCTTCTATACCATCGTTGGTAGACCCCCTTTCTTCTTTACCTTTGGGTATTTCTTGTACCATTGCTGGTATTTTCTCTGATTTCATTCTTTTCTATCATGGATAAAAAAGGTAGTCCAGGATTTAAGGGTTGTTCAGATTGTGGACATCAATTACCTCATTTATCTGTTGATCTGCCCTGTGGAATTTGTAAGAACATCTCTAACAGGGCGTTGATCGAGAGGAAAAATAAATTGTTACTGAAGGGGCTACTCAAATTACCCTTTTCAGAGGCTATTTCTGGATCGGAGGCTTCAACCCCTCCAAGATCCCATAAGAAAAAGACTGATGATCTTTCAAAGGCCAAATCTCTTCCTTCTTCCCTGGCTGGGGACTCCCATCAACCGAGACCCAAGAAAGCGAAGCTTACTACTTCGGATCTGACTCTTTCGGCTCCAGCACTTTCGGTGCCTACGCCCTCGGCACCGAGGCCATCGGTGCCATCTGTGACTATGGCACAGACTAGTGTGCCCTTTACCATATAGGTACCAAGGGGCTCCTTGGTCCAGACCTCTCTATCGGTACTGACTATTCTGTCGGTGCAGACTGGAAGCACAACGGCTCCGATACTTTACCCGGAACCGACAACTCACTTACTGACACCAATTTTTTTGGTCCCAGCCTCGGCACCGACAACCACTTCGGCACCGACCTTACTGTTGGTGCAGACCATGACTTCGGCACTGATGATTTACTCGGTGCAGACACCTGTCATACAGTTTCTTATGGCACCATTATTTTCAGTGCAGACTGGTGATGTGAGCACCGAGCTTGTCCCATCTGTGGATAGACCTGACTCCCCCTCAGCCATGTCTGTGAAATCCACTAGAAGCCTCTCTGAACCTGACGTGTTGCATCTCGTGGATCAAGTGCTTTTGGCCAGAGGTATTCTGCCCCCCAGGACCTATCCTTCCTTGGGAGGTGATCACCCTTTGCCAAAGACACCTACTTATTCTCCTCCTTCATTGCTTTTGAAGCCCCTTGATATAGCACAGTCTTCCCCCTCTACAGTTCCCTTTATGGATCTCACTAAGGAACAGCAGTTGCTTTAGTGGCAGGAGAGTTTTGCTATGACCCAGAATGTTAGCTGTAGCATACATAATCTGGCATTTCACAGTCATCCAGGGACTCCAAGTCGGCAGGCTGAGCCACTTAGGGGAGGGGTGACCCCTGTCCATGACACTCACACCTCTTCAGGTGGACCGGCCTTCCAACTAATGGAGAAGGCTTTGGCGTCTGCTGGCAATACTGTGCTGTCAATCTCCCCACCCTCCTCTGGACCACTGTGTACACAAGTCGGTCTTAGCGGACACCGGGTGCAAGGGCCTCATGATGTACTCCCACAGGAAACTCCTTTTGCTTTGTCTTCCCCAACTTCTCTCTCTAAGGAAGTTCATCGCAAAAGTTGTGCAAAAAGAAGCAAATGGACTCCACAGAGAAGTCCCTCACTGAAGACACAGACTTTGATGATGGGGAAGGGTCCCCTTGCTCACTCTCTGAGGTATCCTTTGGTGATATCCTCGAAATCCTTAAATAGAGAGGTGACTGGCAGCCCTCTAACACGACCTTTGCAGAGTCTGTTTTCCTGCAGGCTTTTCGCGTCCGGCCCCCTACTTTCTGGGTTACTCCACCTGCCGACGAACTGGTCCGCCTCATCGTGCAGCATGCATGGAAGGCCCCTGACACTATTGAGGCCATTCCCCAGAGGCCAGATAAAATTTTGTCCCCTCCTGCTACTGACCCCCATTGATCCAAAGGTCTTCCTGTAGCTGCTCTGGTGGTGGCGGCCAAACCAAGAAAGAACTGGTGGAAGAACAAAGCCAGACTGTCCATCCACCCAACAAAGAGTCATGGGCTCTGGACAGAATAGGGAAGCATACTTTTGCATCAGCGACCTTTGCAATCAGGTCCCTGAATTATATGACACACTTCACCAAGCTTCAAAGGGATTTAGTATCTGAGCTATCTGAAACATTGGCTGGTGCCATGTCTGATGAGGTCCATGACAAAGTGGCCTCTCAGCTGGCAACCATTGAATCGATATCAAACTCCTCCATGTGCCTGATATCTCATGCATCAGAAGGAGCAGCTAGAGCGGCGAGTTCAGGCGTTGTTTTGAGACGGCATGCCTGGATGCGCTTATGCAATTTCGTGGAACCCTTCAAGGCTTCCTTTCTCAATGCTTCCAATGAAGCCTCTTCATTGTTTGGACCCAAAGTTAAAAACACATTGGCCAGATGTGAACAGGACGGTAAGACCCTTTCTGCCATAGGTGTCCGTTACTCTTCCTGTCAACGTGCTTTCTCCAGAAACCAGAAGAGTGGGAAGATATGGTATAAAATGTCTCAGTGTTCTTTCCGTGACACACAGGCTGAGTTCTCCAATAGAGGCAGAGAGGGAGGCTCACAGGGAAGGCACCCCTTTTGGGGCAGAGGGGGTCCAGGTAACCAGGATTCCAGGGACTCCTTTCTTGGTTAATCCTATCAGTGCTCCTGAAGAGCAGCCCAACTCCTTTCCTCTGGAGGTGGGTGGGGGTCATTTCTCTTTGTACCCTTTTGCCTGGCTAACCATCACCACCGACTCTTGGGTACAAAGGATAATAACCAGAGGTTACCATATACCCTTCGATCTTTTTCCTGCCCCCCCAACAAACGTACCCGGTGTTCCACCCAGTCAAAGGGAAGAAGCAGCACTAGAGATAGCAAAGCTGCTAAGAAAAAGAGTCATCCAAATAGTCCCTCCAGACCAGATAGGATTCGCATTCTACACAGGACAATTTTTGGTGCCAAAGAAAACCGGGGACTGGAGACCAATTTTGGATCTCAGTGTAGTGAACAAGTTTGTAAGAGTACAAAAATTCTGGATGGTCACAATACAGTCTATCCTCCCGCTTTTGGAAAAGGATGATTGGATGTGCTCGATAGATCTTCAAGATGCATACTACCACATAAAAGTGGACAGGCCATCAAGAAGATTTCTGCGCTTCCGTGTGGGAACCAGTCACTACCAGTTCAGAGTACTGCTTTTTGGACACTCTACAGCCCCCAGAGTGTTCACAAAGTGCATAGTAGTCATCACAGTTCACTTGCGACTACAAGGATTCCAGGTGTTTCCATACCTGGACGACTGGCTCATCTCCACCCCCACCAGACATCTATTGGAAGAAGCCCTGGCATACTCTCTCCTCATTTCAAAAAGGCTAGACATAACCATAAACTGGCAAAAATCCAATCTCACTCCATCTCAGTCCACAGAATTCATAGGGGTCATATTGGATACAAAGAATTGCAGAGCATCCATCCCAGAGCACAGAATTATAAGGATAAAGCAACAACTGATCCCAATCCCTTCAAGTAAGAAATCCACAGCTCACTCTGTCCTACAGCTGTTGAGTTTCATGGCAGCCTCCATCACCATTGTCCCCCTGGTCAGGTTTCACATGAGGCTTCTACAATGACTGCTGCTCACCCAGTGGTATTCTTTTCAGCATCCGCTTTCGAGTAACTCACAGGTGCAAACAGGATTTAAATTGGTGGATGACCAACAACCCATCACAATGGTCTTGCCCCTTCTCCCCTCAGCAGCCCAAGGCTACAGTGACCATGGACGCCTCCCTAATGGGGTGGGGGGGCTATGGCAGAGTCAGACAGTCCAAGGCACTTGGTCCGAATTGGAGGCCCAACTGCATATAAATGTTCTGGAGCTGAGGGCAGTGCTTCTGGCATTGCAAGCATTCCATCCCCTGCTGCCATCTGGGACTATTGTGATTCAATCAGACAACATGGCTGTGGTCTGGTACATCAGCAAACAGGGCAGAACCAAATCTTACCCCCTTTGTCAAGAGGCCATGAGGATATGGCAGTGGGTGATGGCTACCAAATATTTTCTTCTAGCAAAGCACATTCCCGGGAGTTCCAACATGATAGCAGACAGACTCAGCAGGTGCATTTTACAACCTCACAAGTGGTTCCTGAATCCCTTGATAGTGGCGGAGATCTTCCACTGCTGGGGCCATCCTTGCTGTGACCTCTTTGCATCCCCAACCAACTACAAATGCAGCAACTACTTCACCCTGATTCCCCCTCCAGGACAGTCACCCAGGGATGGTCTAGTCCACGATTGGTCCTCGGGTCTTCTTTATGCTTTTCCACCTCTTCCCCTCATTCCCCAATTTCTGAAGAAAGCCCATCAGTTGAAGAGCAAGGTGATCCTCATAGCACCATATTGGCCTCGTCAGATTTGGTTCCCCTTCCTTTAGCCTCACCTGCTAGATCAACCATGGATTCTCCATCCATCTCCCATCCACAGAATCTAATTCATCCCAACTTTGACAGCCTGAAGCTCACAGCTTGGCTCCTCCAATTCCCTTGATTTCCAGGCAGAATGATCTTTCTTTACCAGTACAGGACATTCTTATTGCATCTCATACGTCTTCCACTATAATTACTTATCTAAGCAAGTGAAAAAGATTTACCTGTTGGCTGAAAGAAAAGCAAGTAGATCCCTTTTCAGCACCAGTGTCAATAGTATTAGAGTATCTAGCTGATCTATTCCAATCGGGTCTATCGGCCTCTACCATTAGAGTTCATTTGGCCGCTATATCCAATTTCCATAAAGGTGTCCATGACTCCTCTCTTATGGCACACAAATTATGCAAGACATTCATAAAAGGTGTGAATCATCTGAAGCCCCCTTTTAGAGAACCTGTTCAACCATGGGACCTGTCATTAGTTCTCCAAGCTCTGACAATGCCACCTTTCAAACCAGCTTCTTCATGCAACCTCAAATATTTGTCATGGAAAATCTTGTTTTTGGTCACCATTAGTTCTGCCAGATATATCTCTGAGCTTCAAGCCTTATGCATCGAGTCCATACTTGATTTTTCATAGAGATAGAGTGTCTTTGAGAACTGATCCTTCCTTTCTGCCAAAAGTGATCTCTGAAATGTCCATTAATCAAACCAGCGAATTGCCAGTTTTCTTCCCCAATCATTCAAACAAAGGAGAGTATTGCCTACATACCCTAGATATTCACAGGCAAATTCACTTCTACTTGAGCAGAACTAAAGCCTCTCGTAAATCAGACCAGTTATTTTTGGCCTATTTGAGACCTAGATTAGGATGTGCTGTTGCTAAGGTCACATTGGCTAGATGGTTGAAAGACCTTGTGACCTTCATTTATACACAATGTAATATTCCATTGCCGACTACCATAAAGACTCATTTGACAAGGTTGGTGGCAACTTCTGCTGCCTTCCATGCCAGAGCTTCTTTACATGACGTCTGTGCAGCTGCAACTTGGGCTATGCCTCATACCTTCATCCATCATTACAAATTGGATTTGGCCTCCAGGGGAAGAGCATCTTTTGGTTCTATGGTGCTCAGGAATATCTTCCATGAGAGCCTCCCAGGAATAGAAGTAGCTGGGGACTTTGTCCCATATGTAAGGAATGAATGAGGATTAATAATATCAGATAAAGAAGTTATGTCTTACCATAATGTTCCATCTGTATTGTTGATCCTTGTTCAGTCATTAAGACCCTCCCTCCTGCCCCCTCCAGTGCCTTCTAGTGGATCTCACCATCCGGTGCTCTTAGGTCATTTGACCAGAGGTAGCCTCTACCTTCTTTTGACTTGCAAACTCAATCTGAGGTAACAGGGAGAGGGGAATTCTGGGTAAGAGTTTTAGCTCGAGAGTTTGTAGCTGATGTGAGCTTGGAAGATGGCTGGTTTGGTTCCGAGGTCGGAACCGATACCCGTACGTAATGACTGAACAAGGATCAACAATACAGATGGAACGTTATGGTAAGATATAACTTCTTTTTTAAGACTGAACTTTTGCCCCTTTCCCATCTTTCCTTCTTAACAAAAAAGTGCTAGTATGGCCATTAGTAAGGCTATGAACTGTTAATGAGTTGACTGAGCTGACTCCTGTAGTCAAGGGTTTGACTCACTCAGCCTCCATTTGCATATATAGAAACTACTCATGAACCTAGAGAGGCAAAGCTTTCCTGCAAAAACACTGCAGCACAAAATGACAGCCGGTTTATAAATATGCTGGTAAATTCAGTAGTCCAAATGTATGTTAGCACATAACTGAAAATGGTTCACTGGTATAGTTAATTAGCCAACTTAACAAACAGTGAGCATGTAGAAGTAAGTAAATAAAAGTGTGAAGCTTTCTTGTGTGTGATTGCTAACATTGTACTGTGCCCAAGTAAGAATACAATATAGTCAAAGTAATACTTCCTACCAGTTTGTCAGAGATGCACTTTGTAGATAACAACTACAAAATTATTAATATTCAGGGTTAAGTGAGCTTTTGTTTGCTTTTATATATGTAACATGCAGGACAGTTTATTTGTCCATGTAGTATTAATGAGCATATATTCTTTGTAGAAGAAGTTTATCTTAATTAAACTCAGCAGTGTCAGACAGCCAGCATTATTTAGCTATCATTTACTTATATTGTTAGACTGGGTAATCAGTAAAGCTGTATCTGAATTCAGAATAAGCAATTATCTTATTCTGTTTTACCTTGACTTGGTCAAGGCCTTTGACACCATCCCCCACTTGGGCATCATCGAAAAGCTAACACAACTTGGCGTAAATCCCTATCTCATCAGATGGGTGGCCAACTGGCTCACTGACAGGACCCTCAAAGTTAAAATAGGGACCTCCACCTCCAATAGCAGACCTGACAGTAGTGGAGTTCCCCAGGGATCTGTCCTGGGACATCTACTGTTTGCCATTTATTTCTCAGAGGTCCGGGCAAAGACAAAGGGCTTGTGGCTGACCAAGTTTGTGAACGACTGTAAGTTGGGTGCTGTCATTGACTCCCCAAATGATGTTAACATACTGCAAGAGGGTCTCACAGCAACTAATGACTGGTGCCAAAGTCATGGCCTCAAGCTAAATGGAAAAAAAAAATGTATCATTATACCATTCAGCAAAAGCATGACAACCCCCTAAGCACACAACCTGTGGTGAGAAACCTGGGCACTCAGGTTGATAATAACCTCACATTCAACTATCATGTAGTGACAGTGGTCAGAAAAGCCTTTTACTTGGTTCATCTAATAAGGAAAGGGATTGCATCCTGAAAAAAGGAGGTTATTACCTCTCTATACACCGCCCTCATTAGACCAATAATTGAGTATAACGCACTGTTTGGGATTTACCTCTCCAAACATCTGCACTAACTGGAAAGGCCACTGGAATACCTCACAAAGAGAATCCATGGCCTCCAACACCTGTCCTATTCAGACAGGCTCAAATCACTATCACTCTACTCTATATTGTACAGTTTGCTCAGGGGTGATCCGTGTCTCACCTACAAGGCAATCTTGGACCCTGCTGTACTAGAGATGCTCCATATCCATAAGTCTAACTCCTCACGCACTACCTGCTCAAAAGGCCTGAATCTAATATGCAGCATCAACAAAACTTGCTGGATAGACAGGTTTGTCTCCCAGAGGCTGCCCCATCTCTGGAATAGACTTGCCATACACATTAAACAGAGCACCTTGCTGACCCTCTTCAAGCACAACCTTGATGGGGGGGTGGGAAACCACAAATTTGTCCAAGGGGTTCCACCTCTGTCCCTCATTGAAAGGGTGACAGGTGCTGACTGAGGATTTCTTGGGGATAAACTCTTGGCTAGGTTTGGAAGAGCCCCAGGGCCATTAGCATAGTAACTGCTTATGATCCTATGATAGGTTCATAAGTGTATACTAGGCTTATGACCACTACGGCCCTTATGAGCCCAGCCATGCAATCCAAATGCGACCTACAAATTGTTATTATATAGAGATGATTTATTGGCTGCCTCTGTCCATCAGTAAAATAGGCACCAGACCAGGGGTGATTTCCCTATTGCCCATCCAGTGGTCCAAGATACACTTAAATAGGGTTAGGGAGGAACTCTGCTTTACATAGATGGAGATAACAAACTCAACATTGCTCAGTCCACAGACTAACCTTCTAAATAACATCAATAGTCCTCTAATACAGGTTTATAGGCTTATACTAAACTCTCAGCCAAAGTAAGATTAGTTGTTTTAGTCCTAAGATTCAGTGACTAGCTACAGCCCCTGTCATCTAATCTTGTAAGGGAAAGACAATCTGTAGCCTGAAATGTGATGTGAAAAGGCTCATGTTACTAAATGGGATTCATATGATAACCACGGGAGTGATACCAATGAAACCTTTATTGAAAGATGTCTGAGTTCACCCAAGACTTAACTGAAGTCTTAGATTTTGACAAACTCAGTTGCACAGGACTAAAAATAGTTTACTAACCGTATCAAAGCACAGTTAAAACCAGACAATCATACAACAAAGAGGAATAACTACTTTAGTTAAGTTTTTTTTAATTTAGTGCATTAGTTTTAGATTGAATTTTCCTATTTTAGTTATATAAATTGATTCCAGATTCATTGTATAAATTCAGCAGTCTTGAATTACATAAATTTCATTACTGAAAAGTTTTGTATGAAATCAGATTTATTTCACTAAATGAAGTAGGCTGCACTCTTAAGTGAGATCTGTGGCACTTAGGACAATGTGGCACTTTACAGTAAATGAGAAATAAAGTTAGCGTAGTCAATGGCCTCTTGAACCATGTGGTTAGTGTGACACCCATGCCCTGGCCCAGTAATCAAGGAGCCTTAATCCTCATCACTAACACCAGTGAGGGGCATCTCATATAGGAGTAAAGAATAACCAATACACACAGTAAAGTGCAATTTCCCTTAAGAGCACACAGAGATCAGTCAGTCTGGGACTGGTTGCTCCCTTGCTCTCCAGGTCCCCAATAAGACTCCCCACTGGCACAGTTATAGGGTCCAGATCTCAGTCAGCTGGGTAAACTAAAATTTCCAGCACCCAATCTGTCCAACCAGTGCTTCGTGTCCCTGCCCCAGTAGCTGGCACACACACACACACACACACATACACACTTTGAGGTAAAAGTTTATGCAACCACACAGACGCTCCTGGGAAAGGCTGGCACAGGTTCTCCAGCTGTGCCCCTTTTACCCAGACTATATGGTAGAAATCACTGCCACCACCCAGCTAATATTTATCAGCCACTCAAAGGCCCTAAAATGGGTGTCCAATTATTACTGTGCAATATTATTATCCAATTGGTAGTATAACTAAACAGTCAAGGCTTATTAGAGTGACTTGGTACAGTAATCAGTATAAATATACAAGCTTCTCTATAGCTTAACTTATCTGTATACAATACAGACACAGTTGAAAGGTTTAAAATATATAACACTAAATACTAAAAACACAAGACAATACTTCTTACTACACAGTGCTAGTCAAGAGTTCAGAAATCACAGAAAAATACTTAAAATAATGTAGTAGTTCAGTTCTGACATCACAGAAAAGCACTTAGTCTAATCTTTCTAGCTTCTGGCCACTGCTAAGAGAAAACACAAATCTAAGATAAACTTACATATAGAGCAAGACACTGCTGTGAGTTGGATGGTCAAGACAAAAATGCTTAATAATCTCTGGTTCTCTCTGTTTAAATTGAAATTGCAGTTCTGATTCACATTACATCATTCTTCACAGTTTCCTGGGGTTCCCCGGCTACACATTATATCATTCTTCACACTTCCCTGGGTTTCCAGGCTACAAAAACTGCATTTACAGTCTTAACATCTCCTTTTGTTATCTTGCAGTTGGTCAGGAAGGAGAGCAATAAAATGCATTTGCATGTTTAAATCTAGCAATTTAACTCATGGCTAAAACAATAGAAAGAATTTCTTCATCTAGACTATTCGGCACCACTGTCTACATCAAAGGGTCACCACATGCTTTACTTTGGCCAGTAGAGTGCACTGTTGTCACATTTATTTCCAGTTCCAATGTAACACTATTTCTTTACATTTAAGACAACAAGCCTGTAGTTTACATTCGTATTTACAAATGACAGAATTATCTGCAAAATTCTATCTGACTAGGCTGTCAGCCTTCATCTATCTTTAGCCACTCTTCACAGTTAGTATCTACCTATGACTCTATTCATGTAAGCCCAGCCAGACGCAAGTGCCTGCTTTCAGAGGCTACCTTGCAATCTCATTCTGATTAAGCAACTTGGTCAAAGTACTACAGTGTGCGGTTGGAAACCATAGGAATCAAAATGACCATTCATCTGATGTGGGTTATACAGTATGCAGTATATGTACTACATTGACATAATTCATATAGCTATTTTAATATCCAACTTTAGTTGATAGTATCTATACACTTCTAGTTTAATGTTACATGTGACAGCATTACAATTTCTGTCATTAACAGTAACAGTATGAAATGCCCTTTGTGTTTAGGCCTATGCACTATCATTTAAGGCTTTATATAATCTCTTTTCCCTCTCATTCAGGTTCATTTGAGATGTACACCAAAACTCCCTTATTTAATAATTTATCAGTCCATATGTGTTAGAGGCATACTGAAAACTGTGTACAGCTGTTTATGATCATGGGGTAGTCATTTACCCTAACATATAGCTGTGGTACTAAAATAGAAATATTTTTGTTTTCCCACTTGTATTCATATTATAGATGAAAGTTGATGTTTATTTAAAATGGAACACATTAAAGCAGTTTAATCTTGATGTTGCTCTGTGATCAAGATACAGTCAATGACATAAATGTAGTATTTCACATTCATACAGGAATAATTATTACTGAACTTGTAAAGATAACCAGAGTATGCAAGTAAGCTATTAGTACATTTACTTATCTGCATTGTTTGTTTACAGACCTTTGGGCCTTTTTCTGCAGTGTTCTGCCTACTTTTTAACACTGCAAGTGTTTTCTTGTCCATAATTCATTTCAATTTATTTTGGTAGGTAATGCAATTCAGTATGGCAGCTTGTTTGAAGTTTTGAGAATGCAATGACAAAGTTGTTACTTTTAACAAAATATTTATAATTTAAAGACAAGGCAGTGAAGGCAATTCTGGTAATAATGTATCAATGCTTTATAATGCAAAATATACACAAAATCAATGAAATATAAGGAGTAGCATGCATAATAGTGCTAATTAATCTATTATATATCATCTCTGAAGGACTTTATTGCTCTGATATGTAAGAACAAAAGGTATCTCATCAGAGAGCCCATCATTTGACCTAGATGGCTAACTGAGAGCAGTGAATTTTGAGAGCTCCATAAACTAGTATAATAATATAAGACAATTTTATTTTTTTTCAAGTTTAAAACTGCAGAAATCTATAGATAACCTACTAAACTACATAAATATCAATTTTGCTGGAGATATACAAAAAATTTCCTGTCAAGTAACTTGGAGATATATTGAAAATATGAACAACTCAAGGAATTCTCATCCAGATGCTGCTTTGAAAAAAGAACTGCAATTGACGACATCTACCTTACAGGAACTATCTTAGAGAGCCCGTCATTTGAAGTATAACGAGAAAATGTTTTAGGGATAATGCAAAAATAAAGTTGGAACATAAAGTCTGCGCTACCTACATATGTGCCACAAGGATCATTATTTCCAGGAATGTGCACATATTCAGGAGTTCAAGATTGCAGTTGTGGTGTGCTGAAACAGCAGTTTGTTTACCAGGTGCATTTTACTTAGTCACCTCTTCTCAAAATACTGGAACATCAAAAAATCAGATTATGATCAAAGTTGTTTCAACTGCTCAAGTTCATTCAAGTCTGAATTTGTCTGATTGAAACAATAATTTAAAATGTAATAATGTCCAAGTACATAAATAATCACACCCTCACATACCCTACTGGGATCCTTTTTCTGGCTGACATCCGTAACCTGGATATCCCTATTCAAAGAGACTATCATTGCAAGGTCATTCTGGCCCATATCTATCAGCTAATTACATTCCAATCCCAACTGTTCCACAGAGTTACTGCTTTCATCCAGCTTCCATTCCATTCACTTGGCAGGTTTATCAAGCATTTAAGAAGTTCCATTCTCTCAGTCTTTATCTGAGTGCAAATGTTTAATGTTAGTCTACCAAATGAATGCTCCTGAAATTCAAGTATTACTTTCTGTTAAAACTGTAAGCATCCTTGAACATCTATGCATTTAGTTTTTACTGTTTTTATGCTGTGGACAGTGTATAATATTGAGCTTCTTCCTGGATTTCTGAATGCATTTTACAAGGTTTCTATTTATGAATACATTTCTAATTTCCATAATGTCTGTATTAGTGTATGTTTGGTTCAGAATGTATTTGTAATGTTATTAATATTACATTTACTTTTATGAAATGGTATAACTGAACGGACTGGATTTCCTTTTTCCAAGAAAAATATATGGCCATTGCTCTAGTGTATGTAAGCACCAGGGGGATCCTTTATTTGTATATGCTTTGCTCTTAGCGAGATCTGCTACAGTGTATAATCCTTATTATCTGTGCAGCCCCCCCAGACAGCATGCACTCTCACTGAGACTACCCCTCTGTCCTTAACTTGTCTGCTGCACCACCTGCACTTCCACAGTAGGTGGTAGCAAAGCTCCACTAATTCCCACCTGAATAGCACCCATCCCCTGTTAAAGTGCTTGCCTCCAAGTAATCTTATTTAGCTTGTGTACCCTGATAAAGCATCCATTCCTATCTACCTATCTACATCAAACATGCTCCTCTAAACAGAGAATTTATCAACTGTATACAACCTACTACTATCCCCAGCTCCTACCTGCAGTCACTGATACTTTTTCCACTCACCTCTGCTAGGGTAGTTGAGCCCACTCCTTTCACCCTTTGGGCTCACTCTGCTCCCCTACTCTGCCGCCTAATCCCACCCACCCCCACTATTCACAGATTTATCTATCCCCAACTCCACCCACCTACCTCACAACCCAGTCAATACACTCTCATCCCTTCTCTCATATTACCATCCTATAGAACCAACCACTTATCACCATATCCCATCCCACAAACCACTTACATCTAGCAATACCCAAGGCATTACTTACCACTCTAACCTCCTTCACACAAGTCTGTAAGCCCACTCACATCCCACCACCACACCACACATCCGCCTTCCAAAACCCATCCCCCAACCCTTCTCCTCTATACGTCCTGAACTTGATCCCTTCCAACACAACCCTATTCTATAAACTCAAAGTGCTACCCACATTACTCACACCCACCCTTGCCCACCTCCCACACCCCAACAAACACACCATCTACCCATACTTGAAAGCACCATCCATGCTAAATTCCATACCCCAGATACTTTACCAAGTCTCTCTCTCTCTCTCTCAGGCGACATATACCCCAACTCTGGCCCTATCAGCTACGCCTCCATCAAACACCCAACTCCCTCACACCCTGGTAACCCCAAATCCATCCACCTCACCACAATAAATGCTCAAAGCCTCCGCAAAAAATTCCCTTCTCTGCATGCCTGGCTCTCACATAATCACCCTGACATTGTTGCCATCACAGAAACCTAGCTAAAACCATTCATAAAAGACAATCATATCCTTCCACCCAGCTACCAAATAATCCACAATGATAGACCCAACAAGAAAGGTGGATGCATAGCCGTAGTCTACTCCTCCTCATATACAATCACGCCATTCACCAACTACATCCCTAATTTCAACAACTCTTAGCTAATTATTACCCACCTAAAAATCAACAATCACAAATCTATTTGCATAGCCTCCCTATATATTCCCGCCAGCAGCAACAACATTCCAATACTAGAAGATATCCACTTCTGGTTCTCATTTAACATCAGAAAATTAAACCGTTATCCTAGGTGACGTAAACATAAACTGGGCCACTATCAACTCTCAAACCCCATCTCAAACTATAAACCTCTATAAATACTCCTAACTAATTAACTCTCCTACCAGGCCAAACAAAGATGGAACATCTGGCACCATCCTTGACTGGATTTTAGTATCTCACTCTAACTTAATCTCAAACTCTGGTATCGTTCCTGTTCCTGACCCCATCAGTGACCACATTCCTACCTTCACTGACTGACACCCTTCCCCAGTCCAAAAACAATACCACTACAATCAGACCCACAACCTTTCTAATTTCAATCCACAAATTTTCTCTGACTGTCTAAAACTAATTGACTGGACCCCCTTAAAGATCCTACCCCTAGACGATGCTACCAACAACTTTAAAATTACTTTCCTGAACCTTTTTGACCATTGCCCACTCCTAGAACCAAGCGGATCAGATCCAAGATCACTCCATGACTATCAAAGGAAACCAAGCTAACCATGCTCCTAAGAGACAAAGAATGGAAACAATATCACAACAATAAACTACCCAGTACCCTTCTAGAATGCAAACAACTCCACAACACCATAAGAAATGAATCTTTACAGAGCACAAAACATATTACACCAAACTTCAATCTGAACAGTCTACCAACCCAAAAAAGTTCTGGAGTACTATCTCCTCCCTGTTTCATCCCAGAAACAAAGACAATCCCTGTCCCAACCCTAACCTCTACAACCTTGAAACTGTCACATCTTTCAACTCATTCCTTGTGCACTGTATATGCAAACTAACCTCAACCTACCCACAACCCCTCCTAGTACATCACACCCATCCATCCCCTCTCTCCCCAGACAACACACACCATTCCCCCACTTTCAGTTTCAACCTCATTCCCCACTAGCACTAAAAAAAACTTAATTCTTCAGTTGAAACCCTGCAGTAAAGCTCCAGATAATTTACCCCCATCCTTCCTCAAATTATCAGCTGACAGCATAGCCCTGCCAATCTCCATCTTAGTAAACAGATCCATACAAGAATCATATGTCTCTTCAATCTGGAAATGCACCTTCATTATTCCTCTCCATAAGGGAGGCAAAAAGAAATGACATTACCAACCTCATGCCCATTGCCATTCTTTCCCCAGTCTCAAAAATCCTTGAGAAATATATTCATAAACAACTAATGCCATACCTAACTCACAATAACCTGCTTTCCCCCACCCAATATGGTTTCCGCCAGGCCACAGTACCAGCACTGCTCTCCTCTCCTTCCTGGAATGTCTCAACCAAGCTTCTGAGTCTGGCAAACTCATATCTACACTTTTCCTAGACCTATCCAAAGCCTTTGACACCATATCCTACCCTGTACTCCTGTCCCACCTCTCCCATATTAACCTATCCCCTTCACAACATCCTGGTTCTCCAGCTACCTCTTTGAAAGGCAACAAGCTGTAAAATGGAAATCATCAGTCTCCTCTTTCCTACACACCCCCACCAGCATTCCTCAATATTCTGTCCTTGGCCCCTTACTATTCAATATTTTATTTAATAACTTTCACCACTCCATCCCCGAATCCCCGCTGATTCAGTACGCAGATTACTCAACTATTGTCTGCTCTGCTGACACCCTCTCCAACCTGCTATTAAAAACCCAATCTGCACTCACTAGAACAGAAACTTGGATGCAGAACAACCATCTTGCCCTAAACGCAAGCAAAACAAAATTAATGATCTTTACTCCCTCGAAGAAAGTCCTCCATTGACTATACCTCTTTCTCTCTAATTAGACAAAATAACACCCCCATTAAAACCATTACACACATTAAACTGCTTGGTATTATCTTTGCTGACCACCTAAAATTTGATAGCCACATTCAAACAGCCATAAAAAAGCCACCAACAACTAGGAATCCTATAAAGACACAATCAGTACTTAACCCCCTCCACCAGAAAAACCTTAGCCTCCTCCTTCCAACTCATTTCACTAATATGCAGAGCCCCCCTGCTCACCAATCTCCAACTAGGCTTACAATCCAAACTAGAAACATGCTGCAATAAAATCTGCAAATTTTCCACCAACTCTAAAAACTCATCTGATCACTGCAAATCAATCCAATCACTATTATGGCTTGAGCTACCTAATTACCTAAACTTTCTCAAACTCACCACAGCCCATAAACTAGTCTTCAAACTTTCCAGCTGCCTCACTCTCTCCAACTCCTTAATCCCCTACATTCCAACCCACTCACTCTGATCAGATAATCAAAACCTCCTACTAATCCATAAACCTTCCTAACCCTGTAGGCAACTTCTGCAATCATACTCCATAGCCAAACTATGGAAATCTGTCCCCTCCCTCCCTTCGAAATACCCCAGACCACACCAACTTCTTATCCCTCCTACACTCTTACCTATCCTCTAAGTGGATATGCCCTTGCTGTTCCCCCACTTGAGCCCCTCCACTGACATCCATTGCAATCCATACTCTACTCCCCAACAAAGCCCTACCACCCTTGTATATCACTAACTCTACTGCAGAACCGCTGTTCTGCCTCCGTACTCCACTTTCATAAACGTTTGTACTTGTGAAATAATCCCTTACTGTAGCTCCACTTTCATAAACGTTTGTACTTGTGAAATAATCCCTTACTGTAGCTCCACTTTCATAAACGTTTGTACTTGTGAAATAATCCCTTACTGTAGCTCCACTTTCATAAACGTTTGTACTTGTGAAATAATCCCTTACTGTAGCTAGCTGCTGTAACGAGCCTGAGTGTCATTCTGAGTGCATATTTACATCTTCTCTGTGCTCACTGACATTTTTTCCCTCATGCTCCCTACTCTCTACTATATGCACTTTTTCTGTAGATCTATTTTCTGCCTTTATTTACTCCTTATATATAGAAACCCTCAATTCTCCAAATGTTTAAATTAGTTACAGACTCATTGTAGAATATGTTATTTTATTCCACTGAAACCACTGCTAGTCTGTAGTCATATGCATTCCAGCAATTGTACTCTAATTCTTCTTTTTGAATAATGTATGTATTATACTTGCTGTCCAGGTTTATAATTATCTATGGACTTCATATTCTTGTGTTGTATTGCCTATGAAGCTTTTCTCCCCTGGCCTCCACTGCAAACAGACTCTTTTCGGCTCAGTGGACTTCCATGGTCATCAATCTGAAATAAATAAAATGAATTAATAAATAAATAATAATATAGCCTATGGTTAAAAATAGTTAAAAATGCTTCTGAGATACGTCCACTCACCTGGTTAGCAAAAGGATAAATAAAATTAAACAAACTAATTAAATTTGTATATATTATGGCACTATTTGTTATCACAGAAAGCATAAATTCCAACAAGAAGAATATTTAACATAAGTCAGAAGTTAAACCATTTTGCCAAAAGGTATACAAATTTAAGGAATAAAACCAAGACAAACAGTTTTGAGGGAAAATTGTTTAGCATCACAAAAAGTACCTCAGACATAAAATTAATGATAATGAAAAGGACACCTCATATGTGACAGAAGTAGACAATGAAAGGATACATATGTGTAAAGAGAACAGCCATACTGAAGTGAAAATGCAAACAAAAGTGGTATTACAGTATGAAATACTACAGCGGAAATGACTATCGATTCATTAGCATCTGTTAATGTTATTAATGAGGATTTATATAACTTTTACCAAAACCTCTGCTATGCCCATGGTATCAAAGGTATATACCTGTAATGCCACCCTATCACTGCCATTAGAGGGATGCTTTTTCTACCAAAGCAAAGATGGGCAGAAAAGAACACAAGGTTTTTCATACACGAGTCAGGTTAGATTCCACTGTAAGAAATCATGCTACTGCAAAATCTCTGCATAACATAGAAAACATCAGGGTTATTCATGTTAATCCTTTGCCAAAAGACGCTGGTAAAAAAAAAAAAAAATGAATAGTCACACTGGAGAGTGTTCTGTTTCTTAAGACAAAAATATGACAAGAAAAATTGTAAAAAACATGGAAACTATTTGACTCAATCACTCTAAGTGTCCTGACTCCTAACCTCATAAAACAAAATAAGAATTTGTATAGATATGAGGGCTGCAAACAATGCCAAGCAAAGGCACTTACAACCCACAGTAGTTATTAGTATTACTGACTTATACTGAGAAAATTATTTAGCAAATGAGATCTTGTAGCTGGTTACCAACAGCAAGAATTATATGCAGGGAGCACGTGTATAAGCACTTTCTCTTCTCACAAATGCCTGGAAGAATGCGAAATGTTAATATTCAGCATCAGTCATGCAACAGAGATATTTTAAAATGTCATTTATCAAGTACTGCAAGTAAAACTCAGTTTTAGAAATTTTAGTGTTGGTATTATTAAAGGAGGTCAAATTTGCAAAGAGCATAATAAAAATGAATCAGAAGTTACAACCGTTACAGTGCATTGGATTGTCTCAGAGCAATGAAAGAAACGAGCCTGATAAATCAGTATTTAAATTCTAGGGATCCTTTTCATTAAAAGAAAAGGTAAATCACTAGAAAATACAGCAACCGATGCCAGTGAGTGAGACGTTTACTGCTAAAGCTAGCTACAGTTGAGGTTTTATTAAACATTTTACAACAACCACAATACATTATAAGGGCTGCTGAAAAAATACACCACGGGAATGTGCAGACTCAAAAGGCATTAGCTGATATTAAAGACACTTAAGCTCCAAGACACTGATGTTTTATTTTGATCGCGTATGTTATACTTTTCTGGAGTGTAAAATTCAAAGACGGCAAAAATTATGATGAAGAAAAATATGTGGCTTCCCTGAATGGATGAAGTAATAAAAAAAAAGAGAGAGATTTTTTATGTGTCAATGAAAAACACTGTCAGAAATTAGAAATGACAGAGATTCTCTACAAAAGTCAGAATTCCAAAGTACTAAAAATACCCATAAACTTTGGAAATTGTTTTTACGGTCTCATAAATAACATTGCCTATTTGCTACTATAGACAGATGACAATTCTGAATTTCTAATGGAGATTGAGTTAACAAATACAGTCACTGAGTCTGTGCATGTCCTCTCCTCTTCACATAGTAAATGTACCAAATTTACATTGCAACCAGTTTTATTGCCAGAACCAGGAGATCATTTGTAACCATCAAAACAGTATGTACCCAAATGATGTAACCATATATAACAGCTTTCAAATGGGCAGGCAGAGTTCATAGTCCACTCAGCCTGTGATTACATCAATGGCTAACAGCATAATAGCTCATTCTAATTAACACAATTCCCAAGAGAGTACACTAGACCGCCTACCCCTACCTTTCAACTGACCCATGAAAGAAAAAGGAAACAGCCTCTCTGTTCCAAGCTCTTTGCCCAAAATACACCTACATTCCTGCTGGCATCATGATTTCATGATGGGTGGATGGGTGGGTTTCACAACTGACCATGCAAAACGACTGAGAATTGTATCCCCAACTTTTAAATACTTACTCCCTCTGACCCTTTACTTCCTAGCATTATCTCATAGCCTATCTAACTCCCCATACACATACTGTTCCCACCCCTTTTACCCTTGTCCTATTTACAACCTAAAAAGTCTCAACTTAAGTCCCCCTCCCCTTTTCACTCCAAGGTGTTTAGACATAAAACACTTTTAACATAGAATTCATGAGACTGCATCTTCTCTTAAACCACCTTGCCAGAGTGTTTAATTCCGTTCTCATTCTTCATATTCCACATCGCAGTCAGCTCCAAAGGTCTGCTACATAGTCCTTTGTTTGAAAACATGCCAGTCAGTGGAGGACATGTAAATGGGATATTGTTAGATTTTCATTATATTAAACTACAAAAGACAATAGAGTGAGTATTTTCCAACATAGGTAGAAAGAGAACACAAATGGTATTGATGTATTGTTTATTCTTGCAGATGAAATCCAAGATGTTTCTCTGCCTTGAGTGGGTTTGTCATTAACCTGCATCAGATTTTTTTTTTATTTTAATACTTCTTGTTAATTTTACCTTAATAATTTATAATTTTCCTTCTCTTTGCTAACCATTTCTAGGTAAATTGTCTTAATTCTTCTATAATTCCCTTCCCTGTGCTAACCAGCTCAGGGTAAATTGAAGTCACCTACTATGATTTTGTTATTGCAATCTACTAATTATAGGAAATCCACCAAGTTGAAAAAAGTCTTTGGACTTAATTGACAAGATATATAAACACAATTTAATACTAATGGAGACTGACTTAGATCAGTTTTAGGGTGACACAATCATTTATATTCTTTAGGTTGCTGACCACAATTCTAATAACTTTTGTAGGGTCCCTAATGATAAACAAGCATGTTACTCAGTATTTTGTCTGTAAGCACAAAAAATAAAAAGAAATCAAGAAAGAAAAAACGAAAAACATTTATGATCTTTAATATGTTATATTCAGTATTCCATATTTGTCCAGCTTTCTTTGACAATGTCTATATCACATTTAAGATATTTTACATTTCATTGCTCAGACATTGTATTCTGATTTGTACTTAATAGGAAATATAACTATCAGTCCTTTTAAACACAGCTGTGCTTATAGAAGATGTGTCAGTCACTTTAATTACAGAATTATCAATAATCTTTGAAGTTGAATGCTGTTTTAAATACTTTGAGGTTTGATTTTCTAACCTAGCTATTGCCCTGCAACACCTTGTGAACACAAGCATTGTCACAACTGAGCAGTCTTTCTTGTTTCCCTGAAGATAAATCCCCCAGCCAACTGTAAACATTGCACACACACAAAACAAAATTCTGATATTTAAAACATGGAATATCCTTAAATATCTTTATATACTGTCGTTGCTATATTGATTTTCTGTGCTCCCAATATTACTTCTGGAAATGTTCTTAGTAGGGTATGTCTAATTAATGAATGGAAAACTTGTTTATATGTGTGTGTGTATGCACACACACACACACACACACACACACACACACACACACACACACACACACTCGTGCGCTGTGCGTGCGCACACACACACACATTTATATATATATATATATATATATATATATATATATATATATATATGTTATTGACAGTAAATTAATCATTATTTATGTTAATGCTAAGAAGGCCCCCTACTATACTGATTCAGTTCCATTTATACTTTCTATAGAAAAAGAAAAAAATAATAAAATGCTCGGCATCCTGTCAATAGTCAATTTATGTTGAGCATGCAGTGGTTTAATATGCATCAGTCTTGTGTTACTTCTTTCCCTCAAATTTCAGAACCTCAGTGACGAGACTGAAATACAGTTAGTGCTAACCTGTAGATGCACACAAACTCCACCACATGTTGTAAACAAACTCTTGATGATTAGACAACAAAGAACAGGGATAAGGTAACATGTTAAAGCTACGCTGAAAGTTACCTAATGCAAAAAAGCTTTTGTTACACCGGTGCCTCTTCACTGAAGTGGTGTGATGCATCTGACAAACCCATCGCAGTTCTAAGCATACATTTATGTTGGTCTTCCTTATCTTTTCTTGGGAGCAGGTATGACTGACTGAATCTTTTCACTGTTTTGTAGTTTGATGTGAGAACAAAGCCTTTGAAGGACAAATAGAAATCTTTGCTTTTTCTTGTTCTAATTGTCTTATCTATTTTGCCAGCTGCCTGAACAAGCCTTGTGTTGAATTATTTACAGCCCCAGTAAAGGCATACTGGGCATTTAACTGCTTTTAAGTAGGCTGGATAATTGATAGCAGTGAGTGTTTTGATTACATTCAAGAAACAATTGTTTTCTGCAGCAATTCACACGTTTAGTGGCTAATGGTGCAATTGTGGGAAAGGCAAGGCTACTATTAGTTTAAATGGGAAATGTGACACATGAAAAAGGAAACATTGCCAGTGCAGACCAGTTACTGTGTCTGTGTCTGTGTGTGCATGTATGTGTGTATCTGTGTGTTTGTATAAGTCAGAAGTAAAAGGTATTTTTGGGTGTATACTTGCTATATAGCTGAAAAAAACACAGACAAAATGTCTGCCTTATTTGCAAACTAGATTTACTTATTTTCACTTTTACGCTACTTTTGTTTCATACAATAAATCATTACTTACACTGTACTGTGCTTTCCATCCACATTCTAAAGCACAAACACACACATACACACACACACACACACACACACACACACACACACACACACACACACACGTACACACACACACACACATATTGTGAGCTCAGAGATCTGGGAGATGGACAGTTGCTGCTAGTTTATGATGGAAGTGATGTTAACAGTCACACAAGTGTCATGCAGTATCATCATAGACAGTATGCATGTGTGGTCATGTTACACAATAATAATCCTGTTTCTGTATGTGTACAATGGCCAAAGCAAAGCACTACTGCTTCACTTTTATTTTATGCCCGACATGACCCAAAATGCATTACATTTTCTACTGTTCTTTAAATTAGTACAAATCAATGTATAGTATAAATATTTGAAGTAGTAATTGTCATTAATGGCTTAAGGTAGTTTCTTATGGCAGAGAAGTAACTTTAGATATCTAGTGATAAAAACGCTTGTACAGATAGGCAATACAACATTATACATTTTTGCTCTAGATAGCAGTGCAAATTTCCAGACGGATCTTTAAATTAAGCCTCACAAGCAATCATAGGTTCATAGGTTCCTAGATTGGTACAAGGCTATCGGCCATAGGGCCTATACAAGCCTAGCCATAACAATTCCCTTTCTATTTCTTCCCACAATATTTACTTCCCTGGACCCCTGTTTAGCAGGGCGACTGATGTGATCCCTGGAGTGAATTTCCTATCTCCCATCCAATCGTCAAGGTTCCTTTTGAAGAGAGCCAAAGAGGCGCTCTGCTTGACATGTATGGGCAGTCTATTCCAGAGTCTGGGGAGTCTTTGGGTCAGCAACCTATCCCACCAGCATGTTTTGTTCATTGTGATGACAAGGTTTAGATCCCCAGAGTGTGTGGCTTTGAGGGATTGGGATGTCTTTAAATGTAGTATGTCCAATAGCTCTGGGTTTGACATGGCCTTGTATGTTAAGCAGAGATTGCCTCAGAGTAGACGATATATGACAGAGTATAGGTGGAGTTTTTTTTAGACGGTCAGCATAGGGCATCTGCTTTAGGCCTGCGATTCTTTTAGTGATGTATTTCTGCAACGTTTCCAGTTGTTGCAGATGTCTTGAGAGGTACATACCAAACAGGGTGTTGTATTCTATAATGGGTCTAATGAGGGATGAGTACGGTGGGACAATGACCTCCTTTTTTCTGGTTGAAAAGCACTTAGTGATGAGGTGTGCCACATAGAATGATTTCCTGATTGTTGTGGTGATGTGGTTATTGAAGATGAGACCACTGTCCACCTGTGTCCCTAAGTCTCTTATCAGGGTCTATATTAGCTGAGCGAAAACCCCTTTACGCGAATACCTAAACATCTACCTCTATACCTCAAACCGCGAAAATCCCAAATGCACTAAATCACGAAAAATAAAATATCAAACTATCATAGTCGGCCACCACCCGCTACTTAGTACCTACCCAAACAAAATAAATAAACCACATACATACATTAACCAAACCCTATAGACATACACCCAAACAAAATAAATAATCCACATACATACATTTAACAAAACCCTACTTCCAACTCTACACTAAACCCCACATACACAACTATCTATGCACTATCCTTAACCCATTCCCTAACCCTAAGGTCCGTAACTACCGCACACTTCCCTTACAGACAGACACCCAAACAAAATAAATAACACACATACATACACTTAAAAAAAACCCTACATCTAACACTACACTAAATCTTACATACATTACCTATCTATGCACTTACCTTAACCCAAATCCTAACCCTAAAGTCCTATCTATTGCGCACTTACCTTACAGAGCTATACCACAGATGGGCCAACCAAAACAAATCGACATTTCGGAATTTGTGGTTTTGGACGTTCGAGGTTTACGTACTTCATGCAATACAGTTTGACGTATTCGTATTTGTGTAATAGGGTTTTTGATCAACTGTTATAGACCCTCTTATCACACATTCAGTGTTTAGTGAACTGCCACCTATGTGGTAATTCATGGGTACATGTTTTTTTTCCCAAAGGGGATAACTATTCATTTCTTGGCATTGAGCTTGAGCCCATGGCTCTGGCACCAAGCATCTCTTTCTGTAAGGCCCTTCTGTAGAACATCCGCATCACAACACTTGTGACTTATGTTTAAATAAAGAACAATCCAGTGAGAGACCTGATGGGAGCTGAGGCATTGCAAAGCTCCCTGATGATAATTTCTTTGGTGTAATAGGCTACACTTCAAATGTCATCCTCAAGAGCCAAAAATGGCAGTTACCAAACACAACCGATCAGACATAAAAAGACCTAATTTGCTCACTAATTTCAAAATAGAGTTTGCTGCTCTCCACGACTCCAAATGAAGCGTTAAAATAAAAGCATAATCATTAATCATTGATCTGAGGAAGACTTGGGAGCAGGTATGACTGACTGAATCTTTTCACTGAAAGCGCTTATCGTGGAGATTATCTGGGAGTTTTTAAGTTGTATCTAATAAATTTAAAGTTTTATGCTTTTATTTTAACGCTTCATTTGCAGTCGTGAAGATGTCACAGGTCAAGATATAAAAAGAAGACTTCAGTTTCTAAGAGATCCCTTAAATGCCTCTCAACCTCTTAGAGCAAGAAATCTGGACAAAGCCGTAAAAAATGTGGGACAAAAGCCTCAAATACGAACAATTTTTAAACATTGCTCTTACAAACTTAGAAAGTTGATAGGATAACAGGTTTTGCATTAGCATGAATTTTTTGAAGGATATGAAGTCTGAAACTCAAATGTCCATCATTATTTACTAACATCAGTCTTTAATGCTTTGCCACTAATTTGCCAGAAAACCACAATTTTATGAAAAATGGACCAAAAATGTTTGGCTAAAATCTGGACATTCTGTAAAAATCTGTAGAGTTGAGAGGTATAAGAAAGGAAAGGTAGTTTGCCAGTTCATAATGTAAGAAGTTTACATGAACAGCCTTGTGTTGAACTACGTGAACAGAACATGGGCAGTATCTGCATAGCAAGCTACATACATATCAGAGCTGTAGATCACAATAACACAAATAACAAAGAATTATAAAATCTTATTTGCAATATTTGATTATAATAAAAAAAAATTTAAAGTAGTTACAAGGCAAACTGTATTACTATATTTGAATGTGTGCCTCTTAAAATTTTTGGTCATATGATTTTAAATTCATTTTCATCAAATGCTGTGCTCAGACTTCTACTAAACTTTCTGTATAGCAGGTGAGAAAAACATTAGTAAACAATAACTAACCCGACTGTAGCTTGCATCCTTATGACAGGCTTTTTAAAACTCTGAGATGGCTCTACTATTACAGACAATTTCTAAGAGATTATTTCTGTTTCTTCCTTTCTGCAGTAAGAGTGCAGATCCTGACTTTATTGTATATTGGACTTGTTTGGATTATGAAACATCTTTGCCTTTTCAAAATGTAGCAATTAAAATCATCCCTCCCTTCATCTAAGCTGTATTGGACTACTCGTCTGCAGCTACAAAGGCAAAGGTGCTTATTTGTGAGGTCAGTGGAAATATGAGCATGCTCCAGGAAGCGAGAGCTGGGAGGCAGGTCTTTGGTGTTGTGATGCTGGTGGACCTGGAGAAATTTCATGATGTTATAACACGTAGTAGTTTCATTATGAAGGCACCAACTTTGCAGTGGGAGTATGACACTGTGAACTCTTTTAGAGGAGACACAAAATGGCTAAACTGAGCTGCAGATAAGAAAGACCAACCTTTAACGGAAGATTTCATTATTAAAACTGCAGCACATGGAAGGGACAGAAAAGGGATATCAGATGACTATGTCATGATGTCATGTCTTACATAGACATGGAGATTATGTCTAGGATGTTAGGACCAGCTATAAGTGGAAGAGAGTCGGACATCATTGTCCCATCTATGAACAAATAACCTGCCTGATAAGAGAGAGAGGAGCAGGTCATAAGATTGTTATACAAGACAGAGCCCCCTTAAAAAATAAAAGACAGTAACATGCATTGAGAAGCTACCTGCCTGTGACAAGGACAAAGCAAGAAGATGCTGTACTACTTCAGCATGTCTTCACTGCTACATAATTTTGGATAGTAATACATGTAGAAGGATGCAATCATACCAAGTTACCTGTTCAAATAATACTAATTTAGAAAGTAAATTTGAAGTGGAGTTCATGCTCATTTTTTATGTAGTGGCTTGACAGATTTCTCCTCATCTCCCTCATAGAGATATCTTTGCCGTTCACTTCTTTACCTAATATATGTCACTTCTTCCTAATCAAATGCAGTTTCACACTAATTGTGATTTGCATTAGCAATATTCACATCTGCAGTATACCATCACTGTCATTATTGTCTGAATGTTTCTGAGGTGAATCATGATTCTAGTTATGGATTTAAATGTTTAGTCCCAATCCCCTTCAATAAACTCACAGCACTCTGAAATGACAACTTTATTGAACAACTTTTTCAGATTTATTAATCACAAAATGAACATCCATGCAACAATTTTCCAGTGCAGCATATCCCCCTCACCCTGCCCCATAATAAGCAGCCTTGACTCAACTGCCTGATCACTCTCACTTATCAAAGCAGTGTACCACAACTCACTTCCATCCCCAACTAATCTCCTTGAATCCAACGCCCAACACCAGAGGGGGAAATAGAAGAAGGACAAGCCTGCCCCACTACTCTGCTTAACTCACTAATGCACAGAAGAAATAACAAAATCCTCAATGGCATAAAAAGAGGGAGGGAGGGTAGGCAGCAAGTTCACAACTAAATCTGACCTCCCAACTGAACTGCACTAAATAAAACCCCTTTAGCCCCTCCTTAGACTTACCTCACTCGCTCCACAGCACTCATCCATCCAAACTTAATCCTTTCCTATCCACTGCTCTTACTAAACTCTTTCCACTTCTCATAAACTCTTTCCACTTCTCACTCAACCCTAACATCCTCTCCCCCAAATCTTAGACCCCCTTTTACCCCACCTTTCCTCTAACCAACTAACCACGTAAAGTGTCTCTGGACAAATTGGTTTGTTCCCAAACCTTATTTGTCCCAATCACCTTCACATCTCTGACACCACACCACAATGGCATTTGATGACCTTTATTAAAACTTCCTTAATCAAACTTTATTGAACAGCATTCTTAGATGTATTGATTACAACATCAACATCCATGTAACAATTTACCAGGGCAGCATATCCTGCTCACCCTGTCCCAGAATAAGCAGTGTTACCTCAACTATTCACTTACTTTCACTTATCAAAGCAACATACCACCACTGACTTCCATCCCTATATGTACTCCTTGAATCCAATGCCCAACAACAGAGGGGAAACACAGAAGGGACAAGGCAGCCCCTTTTCTCCACCCACCAGCCTGACACAGGCTGTTTTCCTGCACTTACTGCAACACTTTCACCAGACCTTCCAAAACAAAGCCAAGTGTACATTAAATAAATCCAATCTAGACTCACTCAGGTGCTCTCCATCCTCTCTAAACCAAACTGGGTACCTGTCAACAAAGTCCCTATGCTGTATTGCATGAATACCCAAATTCACCAAATGCCTTGACAACCTAAAATTAGCAAACTGACAGGCCTGCTCTGTTCCCATAAAACTGCTGGCATTCCTCCAAAACAAACATGGTACTATTTTAGACCACACAATACTCATGCCCAGCAATGCCCTCTTTAAAATAGCTAAACTATCCAAATATCCTACACACTAACTACCTTTTTGGAATTACTCCCAAATCGTTACCTGCCAAATGGACCACTAAAACTTGAGGAATCCCAGTCCATGACCATATGTCCGCAAACTTCTCCACAAGTTGATGCCATCTGAGCCCTTTGATACCATGCCATAGGACTGTCCACCCAAAATGATGTAAACCCAGCTCGCTGCCATCCAGCCTGACTGCAGCCCACTTTGCTGCCCATTGAATATAGGAATGACCCAGAATGACAACCTTTTTACCTAAAACAAAAAAAAAAAAATTAAATGACCAAAGTAACCAATTATTTTGTGTAAGAAAAAAAGGCATTTGAAGATCAGTGATCTACACTTCATTGGCCTAGCTTATCTTTCAAAATCAGAAGCTGTTCCAATGTGAAATGAGTGCATAGAAAAAACCTCTCTCCTGGAAAATCAACAAAACCCTTCTCATTCCACACACACAAACTGATTTCCCATGTTTACTTTATCCCCTTTCGACTTTAAAACAAATTCCTGTGGGCTCCCAGCATGAGATAGCTGTGTCTTCCTGGCCCACCCCACCAGGCATATTAACTCATCTCTATCATTGCAGAACAATCTATGCACTCCTCCCCATCTGGTTTATTTTAGATCTATGCAGCCATATCCCTGCTGATGCCACAAATGCAGTCACATCTTGACAAACCAGTGACCCCAACAACTCTGACACCCTAAACTCTCCATGATACATCCATGGTGACAATGTCACCCACAAATAGAAATCCACTGAATCTCTGTTCACTAACCTTAAACCCTGCAACAAAACCTTAAGAGCCTGTCTTGTCATCGGCCATTGTCTATCCACCTTACCATTGGCAACTCTACCCCATCTTTTTAACATACAAGCTACTGTGGAAGATTTCATCCGGTCCTGTAACCCTACCACCCATGCTAATAGCAGCTAAATTCACTTTAACGGCTGAACAGCCCACCCTTGCACCCAAGCCCAAGCTAAATGTTGTAATAACGATTTCTTTGACCAAACTCCATCTTCCTCAGGCAACTGTAAAACAAATTTATCAAAGTCATGTAAGGCCCTACCACATATGCCTTTCTTGTAGAAACTAACCAAAACTGTTGTGACAACTGTCTCATTATTTCAGTCCAATCTACTACACTTCATCTAGCAACACAACAGGTTCACCTGCTGCCTCTGGAGCTAACAGTTGAAATCTGTGAAACTGAAAATGAGACAAACTGTCAGCAATCCCATTCCTAGAACTTGTCAAATGCACACCTATAAAAGAAAAGTGTTATCAAGAAAATCTGCAAAAACAATTTTTGTAATGCTAACAAAAGTAATCTAGATTTTGTCATCGTTGACTGTAACACCCCCACCAAAGCAATATTGTCTGAATGAAAAATGACCCTCTTACCATGCAACTGCTCCTGCCACACCACATATTTTTGCTTCTAAATATTTCGATTCTTGGTTTAATTATCCAGAAATGTCTTCGGTTAGCCTTCCGACTACCGGGATTCTGAAAAAATGCAAAGATAAAGACAGAGACAGGCTGCTGAGGTCCAAAGCTGCTGACAATGCTTCTCCTAAGCCAGTCAACAGTTCAGTGGTACTCAGTGAGGAGCTTCTGCAGCCCCTGATACCCACTACTTCTGACTCACAGGCCTCTAGTGAGACCCATTCGGAGTCCAGTATGCCGCGAGATGCTTCAACTGTGGAACCTGCGGATGTTTCTACCTTGGATGGGTCTGGAGCCGCTGTGCAGGCACCGGCTTCTGAGGGTGTTTTCAGGCCTACGTACTTGCATATTAAACTGATGCCTCCTTCTTTATTTAGGCCAAAATCCCGAACCATGCCTAAGAAACCGATGCCCAGGCTGCATGCTCAGGCCTCTATGCCTAAAAAACAAATTATAAGAATGGCTGAAGATCTTATAACTCTAATCAGGGGAAGCCATCCTCCCCCTTGTAAGAGACCTAGGACTGAAGTTGTTTATGAATGTTCTGAACAGGATTCTGATTTTTCTGATTCTTCTGATGATCTGGATTTGCTCTTATCTACTTATGAGGATTCTGATGCAGAGGACTCTATTCCCTCTGCTTCCCCTCCTGAGGATTTTTCTTTTGGTGAAACCTTACATACTGTAAGGGAGCATTTCCACTGTGAAAGCCAGGATTTTTCTGATTCTAAAAAGAGGCTTAGGGATTTCTTACTCCTGCCTCAGCATAGACCTTTAGCTATACCTCCTGTATTAGACATTGTTGATGATGCCTTTTCAGAATCTAGTTTGGCCCGATTTTTTGCCTCCTGCTCCCAGAAAACCTGACAGATATTATAGGGTTCCTGATTCTCACAAGTTCCTTTTCAAAAATCCTATTGCGGATCCAGAGACTGTTTCACAGGGACGCAAGGGCATTAAGGCTTCTACTGCTAAAACTCCTACCCCTCTGATAGAGACTCCAGAGTGCCGGATAGATGGGGTAAGAATGTTTACACTTCTGCAGCTTTGGCCATTAGGGCTTTAAACTGCCAGTTTCATATGTTAAAATATCAACAACATGTTATTGGATTGCTTAAACAGAAAATGATGTTAATGCCTGACTGTGCTGAAAATAAAGAGTTACAGGATTTAATGCATTCTGCTGTACAGGTTGGAAAACATACTTTGCAATGTAGATTTGATTTATTAGAGGCTTCTTGCAGGGCTGCTGTTACTGGGTCTGTGCTCAGAAGGCATGCTTGGCTTAAGGAGCTATGTTTGCCAGATCATGTTAAAGCTAAATTGTTGGATGGTCCCTTAAATCAGGACTGCCTGTTTGGCAACAAGGCTGAGGAAGTTCTTAAAAAGATGGAAGATAAAGCTAAATCTATGCAAACTGTTAAAGATTTCTTGCAGGTTCAGCCTCCTAGATTTAGTAGGCACTGGCCCACTAAAAATTGGTCCTTTCTAGCTTCTTCCAGGTCTTCTCAAGCCAAACCCACACACATTGCAGAAACCCCCTACACACAAGACTAGGCAATGGGGGGTTTCCTCACCCAAACCTGGGAGCAGAAAGACTCCCCCCTATGGAAAACCATCTCAATGACTTGCTTTTAAGACTTCCAAGCACTTCCCAACTGAATGCTCCTTTAGGCGGAAAGATTGGTCTGCAGGCCAAAAACTGGGAACTCATTACCCAGGACAAATGGGTTCTAAATATAGTGTCCCAAGGATACAGATTTCATTTCCACATGTTACCAACACCAAGCGGGTGGCCAGATCTACCCCCAAATCAGTGGGCAGAGGCCCAAAATCAAGTACTCTCACTCTTAACATGGGGGCTATTCAGTTGGTACCAGAAGAGGAAAAGTGACAAGGTTTCTATTTGAGTCTTTTCCTGGTACCCAGAAAAGGCAATACATGGCATCCTATCCTGGACCTTTCCATTCTAATCACCTTTCTGGTGATTCCAAAATTCAAAATGCAGTTCCTTCCCCACCAAGCCTTTCAAAATGTCCTCCTTCTCCTGCACAGAGTACAAATTCTTACAAAGTGAGCCATCCCTACAAATCCCAAACTTAATTGAAAACCCTATGGAAAACCCTTTGAGTAACTCATCTGCAACCTTCCCATCCAGAAGGCCACTGAGCATGACCCTCAAGGTCTGTACATTAATGAGTGTATGAGAAACCTGGTTATCCTCCCTGTCCTTGAAATTCCAGTCCTTCCCTTTGTCTTCAGAAATTACCTCAGCCTCGAAACCCTTGCAACCCTTGAGGTGCATTAGCTACTGACCCTCCATCAGCTGCTGGTGATCTCAAATTGAACAGACTACTTTCCTGGTGACTACATCGGAAGGCAGGATGCACACCTGCACAATCTGAACAATTATGTGAAAATCGGCATGCCATCCATGTGCAATGCCCAGCAATAAATGCCCAGTACACAACTAACCTATCACTGCCAACATTACCCCATCTGATGGGATACCTAACGTTATCCATCATAGTGGCCAGCCAAATGGCCTGGTGCCTAACTTCCCACCTCAGTGACTGATCCAACTCTTTTCTTTTGCAAAACTGCTGATCATACCACATCCAAGCATTCCCTGGATGCACTTTGAGCCACACGGATTGTGAGAAAATAAGCCAGGAATCATAAGGTCATTGAAATATCCTTCTCAAACCAAACCACCATGTAGTACATAAAATCTATGATGTGATTCTCCCATGCCCTGGCCTGCAGCCTTCTCACTCTCCTTTGCCCCAATGCCACTAAAGCCGCTAAAAGGTCCTTGTTATTTGCTATGTCAGACATTAGTAAATGTTGCACCCTTTCTGCATCAATCAGTTCAATTATATCAATAAACTCACCTTTTCAGATCTTGTCTTTAACCGATACTGGAATGTGGGATGACAAAAAGACCCCCTCCTTCTGCACTTACCAAGGCTTGATTAGCTAGCCAATCCCCAGTTGGCATCCCAAAATCAGAACTCACATCTTGCCGCTGTGACTCTGCCTTATCTAATCTTGACCCCACACTGCCTAACAATGTCCCTTAAGCCAACCTCCCTAGCTAATACCTCCCTCTGGACATGCCCAAATGTCCCTAAGAAGTTCTTGATCTGCCCCTGCACCTGCAAGCTCACCATAATAACTGCTGTGACTCCCTGCTTTCACTTACCAACAGAATACCTCCAGTCCACAAGAGATCAGACATGCCTATGTGTACTCTCAGCAAAACATCATTATCTGCAACATTATCATGGCCTGCTCCCCATGCTGGGGTCCCCACCTTGGCATTAATTAACTTTGTCTGTGTCTCCCTCAATATATTTTTTCACTCTATTATATTACACAGATATTTGCTACAAAATGGTTAATAAGGAGGCAGAATGACTGGCACTCCTTATGTCTCATGCCTTACTGCCACAATGAATGCAATCTCAGAGCCAGTCAGCTTGTGACAAGGACATTAAACCATGTGCACGAACTGTATAATGAATCAATTTGCAATCCTTTTATTATCTGGTGTTAGCCCCTGGCTGCTGCATGTTCCTGGCCCTGGAGTCTTTGAATGCTTTTTTTCTCTTTCGCCCAAAGTTCCCAGTGCCTCAAATTGCTTATCCTGTACTAGGATACAGAATCTACCTGCCTGATGACTAAGGACCCCTTCCAAATTTCCTGCTGTTTCATCATACTGCCTCATATCCCTGTACCCTTTCAGTAAAGGAAGTAAGAAAGTATGTGTTCTCCTAAAACTGGCTGTAAAGCTTAAGTTTGTAACTACTCCTTTCAGGTGGTCTAAAGTACGCTTCTCAGCCAGGACAGCCAGCAGCCATATCCCCTCTATACCTTATTAACCAACTTACCTTTAGGTCCATTAGTATAAGCTCCTTCAACTGTTACTATATCCTCCCTACATCCCATATTATTCCATCCCCCATATTTAACTTATGTAAGAATATCATTTCTGTCCACTAGGTGGCACCCACATCCAGTCCTTCCTTCCATAAGTTTATCCCACTGGCTTATGATATAACTACGTTACAGGTCTGATAAACGTTTTCTCCCAATATTACTCTACTTTATTCTCCTTACTTTCACTGAAAGCACCCAGCTATCCTCCTACAGTCACTATCACTGTATCCCTTGACTCTACATTTACCCACAACTATACTTTCCTTCAATAAATAACATCTCACTGATTGTTCCTCTTCCGCTTAGCCCTGCTCTTTTTCACCACTTAGTACTTATCTCCTCTCCCATATCCACCTATATTTTTTCCACTGCCCCACATCCCTTTGTGTGTATTCTCCTTTTTTATGTTTCCCCTACTCCTTTTCTAGCTTGCCTTCACCTAACACCTGTCTACAAGCCTTTCCTACACTGCAACAGATCTAGCCCCTCCCCTTTTCCCTGCTTTTTTAATTACTTTCCTCCCTCTCTAAGCTCCCTTCCTTTTCAGTCCCATAAATATTGTAGCCCCTCGTGGCACCATCTTTTGTTATCTGGAGTTAGCCCCTGGCTGTTGCGTATTCCTGGCCCCGGCGTCTTCGACTGCTGTGAGTAGAAACCTGCTGCATTTTGTCTATTTATTGTTTTAATATTAGCCATAGAGACAAAGAAGTGTATTTTTATTGCATATTTCCTACAGGATCTTATTATAGTATTGTGCTCATTAACTGTTCTTGGAACGCCGCATATTTATTGCGCTACCCACGTGGAGCTGCTATTCGGCATCCTAAATTATCCAGGGAATGCTCAGCAGTTAAACGCTAGCAACTGATAGCATTCACATGTCTAGGAAATTGGCATTTATGATTTGTGTTCTTTCCTACCTGGAATATTAAACTGAGCATACTCTAACTATTTTACAACGTATGTATTGCTTTGATTGGTAAAATTGTGAGAATTCTTAATTTAATAGCGATGCACTAAAAGAGCATTTATAGCCTATTACTCCTCTAGTGTTGAACAGTTAAAACTGTTACACCATATCCTACAGTACTTACTCAGAATGAGCTCAATGGGGTCTTTTTTAACTAGTCCATTTTCTTGCTAAGCTAATATGCTGTCTAATGAATGTATTTGTGGTGGATTGGTATAGTGTGAGAAATCTCTATTTAATAGCGGCACACTAAAACAGTTTTGTAGCCTATAACCTTTTAAACACTGAGCAGCTAAGACTGTTATACCATGCATTACACTATTTACTTGGGAAGAGCATATAGGAGTTTTTAATGGAACATATTTATACTTAGCTAACACACTATTCTAATGAACGTAGTTGCGGTGGATTGTGAGTAGGAATCTACCATAACAAAGCAGCATTGCTCTTACTGAATTGACTAGGTATCGAGGCTTCCATATGGAAAAAGTACTGCTTCCATTAAGAACGCTTTGCATGGATAACACAAGAAAGTAGCCTTCCCTTGTTAGTTAACTAAAATGTTAAATGTTCAAATTTTCTGTTGTTCAAATGTTTTAGCATACGCGTACTTGTTAAGGCATTCAGTCTTACTTACCTGATATAGTGAATGTTTTTAAGCTACTGAGTGCTAATTTCAAGTACTGTTGTGAACTAACGTAGAACAGAGATAATTTTGTGTTCTAGATGCGCCTTCTAGCCAGGCATATCTTTTACCTAGCTTATCTCTCTTGGAGAAGTGTTTACTATATTACAAGTATTATCTGAATAATTGCAATACAGTATTTTTTGCATTACCTATTTGTTCTGAAGTACTGTGAACCCAATTTATATGTCTTTCTACGGCTTTTAAGTAGTGTCCTGTTTAAATACAAGCACCTATGTAACTTAGTCGAATGACTAGCTAGCCTGTTATTTTATCCTTCAACTTTAGCATTACTGAGTGAATGTAGATAGGATTATTTTCTTTTTTCTTAAATGTCTAAGACACTGCCTCTACTAGTTGTCTAAAGGATTGTTTTCTCTCCACTACAGTTTTTTCTCTTTCACCTAAAGTTCCCAGTGCCTCAAATTGCTTATCCTGTACTAAGATCCAGAATCTACCTGCCTGATGACTAAGGACCCCTTCCAAAATTCCTGCTGTTTCATCATACTGCCTCATATCCCTGTACCCTTTCAGTAAAGGAAGTAAGAAAGTATGTGTTCTCCTAAAACTGGCTGTAAAGCTTAAGTTTCTAACTACTACTTTCAGGTGGTCTAAAGTACGCTTCTCAGCCAGGACAGCCAGCAGCCATATCCCCTCTATACCTTATTAACCAACTTACCTTTAGGTCCATTAGTATAAGCTCCTTCAGCTGTTACTATATCCTCCCTACATCCCATATTATTCCATCTCCCATATATAATTTATGTAAGAATATCATTTCTGTTCACTAGGTGGCACCCACATCCAGGTCTTCCTTACATAAGTTTATCCCACTGGCTTATAATATAACTACATTACAGGTATGATATGTAATGTTTTCTCCCAATATTACTCTACTTTATTCTCCTTAATTTCATTGAAAGCACCCAGCTATCCTCCTACTGTCACTATCACTGTATCCCTTGACTCTACATTTACCCATAACTATACTTTCCTTCAATAATTAGCATTTCACTGATTGTTCCTTTTCAGCTTAGCCCTGCTCCTATCTACCCGCTCCATTCACCCTGCGGGCTCACTCTGCTCTCATACCCTACCCCCAATTCTCACCCACCCCCACTGGTCCTACACTTATACTTCCTCAACTACACCCTCTCCCCTTCCCCTCCTATCCTCAGCTTCAACCAACCTTGCCACAGCCCTCCTCCATCACCTATCTCCTTACTGCAACTCTATCCAGTACATTCATCCTAAGTCCTTTTTCCTATTCTTTTCCCTTTACATTCTTTCCTTCTAAAACTTTACCCTCTACCATTTCTACTTCTCTCTTATCCCTACCCAATCTCTTTTGCAGTTGCACAAGCAACTTTATTGAAGCTGTACAGGAAATACTAGTAATATGCCGACAACACATAAAGCTCTCCAAACTAAGTTAATTCTCATAGCCATTCTTATACCAGTCCTCACCCCTGCCTATCTCCTCACCTCCTTTGAAAAGCTGAAATACTTTCACTTCACCTACTCTCCAAAACAAACAGCCATTCAAATTTCTACCCTTACCCATTTTCAAATAAATATCACATCCATTCCTTGCTATCTATTAGCCAAATACCATCGCCTCACACATATTAAATTCCATAACTCCACTGTAAGGAAATTAAAATATCTAACTAGCTATATTTATGACCCAGTTTCTAGGCTAAAACCTCACACCTTAAAGGATAGTGACATCCACCCAGCCCAGGCCCAACAAATGTTTCTACAATAACAACTCACAACACCACTCCCTCTACCCTACCTACCTTGATCAGTCTCTCCAACTCCTTATTAATAGGACATCTTAATATCAACAGTATCAACAACAAAGTTTCCCATCTCCATGCCCTTCTTGACATTCATTCCTTTGATATATTCTGTCTTACAGAAACTTGGTTAAAACCAAGAACTAAAGACATTGAGATTATCCCCCCAGGTTATAATATATTGAGACCTGACCATACGAAACGCAAGGGTGGAGGAGTAGCTCTTCTGTTTAAAACTGGATTACAGATATCCTCAATACCCTATACCCCCCCCCCAAGATAGTAAGGCAGAAATCCTTATCTCTATATTTCAACTCAACCCCAGCAAAACCCTAAACATCATCTGTATCTACCTACCTCTTGGTAATAATAGCACTACAACAGAGGAGATTCTAAGCTGGGTACCAACCACCTATCTACAAGAAACCATTGAACTAGGTGACTTTAATACAGACTGGAAGTGTGTCAACACTGACAACCCTTCCTCACATATTAAGCTACATGGATTCAGTCAAACAATCACCACCACTGCTAGAATTAACAAACCAAACAAAAAAGAGAGTACCTTAGATTGGATTCTTATTAACAGACAACAACAAAGTTGGAACTTTGCCTGATGATGTAATTGATCATACTTTAACTTACATTATAAGACAAAAAATGATATTCCTAACTCCCCCATATATAGGATATCATGGTCCCAGAAACACTTTAACCCTACATTTTTCAAAAATGAACTTAATGCATGTGACTGGACCCCTCTAAAAACTCTCCCACTTGAAGAGGCTGTTAAAAACTTCAACTCTAAATTCTTAACAATCCTAGATGAACATGCACCCAAACGGTCTATTAGATTGAAGTCTAAGATAGCCCCATGGCTGTCAAAAGACACTAGACAAAAGATATTGCTGAGGAAGAAATCTTGGGCTAAGTGGAGGGCTACCAGAACTATCTCTGAGCAACAAACCTTTAGACAGTTAAGAAATATTACAAAAAGAGCCATACTCCCTGACAAAAAGAACTACTATTGGAGACTATAACAAACCCACCATAATAATCCTCAAAAATTCTGGTCAAGCATAAATAGAATCCTACACCATGGGCACTCTAGTACACCATCTCCACTAGGAGCTGATAATAATAGCCCCCAGCAAACTTCCAATGCCTTCAATACCTTCTTTACTGACACCATACAATCCCTAGCCCATCAGCTATCCACAGAAAACACTAGTCTTCCTGTCTCTTTACCTGATACTCCACCAACCGTCCACCTACAACCCATCTCTACTGCGTACATCCAAAAAAATCATCCAAACACTTAAGTCATGTAGCCCCTCTGCAGACCAGCTACCATCAGAAGACTTGCAAAAAGCAGCTAAATCAGTTGCCTATCCTATATCCATCCTTATAAATAGAACCATAAATGAGGGAATCGTCCCAGACATCTGGGAAATCTCCCACATAATCCCTTTACACAAAGGTGGTAACTCTAATGATTATTCTAATTACAGACCCATAGCTCTCTTATCACCCTTAGCCAAAGTTATGGAAAAATGCATTCACCATCAGCTAATACACCACTTAACCCAACACAACATCTTAGCTAACTGCCAACACGGCTTTAGACCATTTCATAGTACAACCACAGGTCTCCTTTCTTTCACAGACTCCATCAACTGTAACCACAATAACAATAGCCTCTCTTCAGCACTCTTTATTGATCTGTCAAAAGCTTTTGATATGGTAAACAACCCCCTACTCATACAGACCCTTGAATCCCTCTCTCTAGACACCAAGGCTATCCTTTGGTTCAAGTCCTGCCTTAACAATAGGCAGTTCTCTGGGAAATAAGCTATCTTCCCACCTGCCCATCTCCCTTGGAGTCCCTCAGGGCTTCATTTTAGGACCTCTTCTTTTTTCTTTGTTCATCAATGACCTCCATGTAGCAATCCCTCAAGCCACCTGTATACAATATGCAGATGACTCTGCGCTCATCTGTTCTTCCAACTCTATATCTGAACTACATTCTCTAACCCAGAAAGTGTTCAGCACAGTAGAGGCTTGGTTCTTGAAATGCTGCCTCCTTTTGAACACCAAAAAGACCAAGCTCTTACTCTTTACACCTAACAGCAAGTCCCCACCTATAGATTTCTCACTCAGATCCAATAACGGCACCCTTATATCCCCAGCATCTACCACCAAACTGCTAGGAATCTCTATAGCCAATAAATTTAAATAGTTGAAGGGGAGTTATTTCACAAAATGATAATTTTGTGCTTACTCACACAAGCCAGTAAAAACAGAGAGGAAATGAGATATATGGTCAAATTAATATAAGGGGAAGGCAACTAGAAAGTCAGTGGTGTTTAAGAACACTACAGTAACTAGGTGGGAGGGTGGGGAACAACATTTCTGCCTGACTCCCAAGAGACAGAGCTATGATCTCTTTTCAAGTTTTAGTGTGCAGTTAAGAGCAGAATACAAGTAAAACACAAGGTAAATAAAACAAATCACAGTAGTCAAAATAGAAAAAGGCAATAAAGTAATACAACAAATAAAAAGCAAACTAACCTTTCCCAAGTGTAGCAGAGTCTGGGTGAGCCTTTCTTGTAAAGCTCTGAAATGTTTTATTTTACCTCTTAAATAGAAGGTTTAGTTCCTAGCTCCACCCCCTCAGTTCATAGATGATTAACCTTAACTCATCTGTTCTATTGACCTGTACTAATTTCTGCCTGACTCACAAGAGACAGAGCTGTGGTCTCTTTTCAAGTTTTAATATGCAGTTAAAAGCAGAATACAAGTAAAACACAAGGTAAATAAAACAAATCACAGTATTCAAAATAGAAAAAGGCAATAAAGTAATACAACAAATACAAATCAAACTAACCTTTCCCTCACAGCAAAGTATAGCAGAGCCTGGGTGAGCCTTTCTAGTAAAGGTTAATCAGTAGTGATGGGAATAGGAGGACCAAACCTTTCTTCAGCACAGAATATATGTCTATGAGGTATGAGCAAGTTCCTGCTGCTACTAATCTCCCAGCTGTAAATATCCACAATGGGGATAGTGCCTAATCTCACAGATAACATACTCTCTCATAAGTAACCATTAGGCTGCTATTCTGAAGCAGTCAAAATACTTTCATAGTAAGGGTTAATACCTAAAACCAGTTAGAAATGAACTGTTTGAGTAAGCTAGGATAATGGGGAATCTACAGAGTCTAGATAACCAAATGTTGTATATGTAAATAAGTAAATAACTAAATAAATAATAAATGAATACATAAACATTCATAAACACTATTTATTGGATTAAAGAGATAAATAGGGAGAGAATGACTCAGAGCATAGCTGTATTTAGTGCTATCATTGTTTGACACAATCTACAATGATGTGTAAAATCTGTCTCTAGTATTTTAAGCTTATCAGGATGGAAGGTTACTATTAAAAAAAAATGAATCAATGTATTTTACATTAGCAATGAAAAAGATCTGTTTAGCTTGTGGTCTCTTACATCTGAAACTTGATGTTAGTTTTAGAATTTACTTAAAGCACTGAAGTATTTGGAGTTTATATGTAAATAAGCTACTTGTACCTAATTTGTGATGAGTAAAGAAAATTAAAGATATTTGGAAGAAAATGCCCACTCATGTCAAATGTGTAAAGTATCTAAAGCCAAGGGTTAAGCTGATGTGAAAGACTGCATGAAAACAATAACACTTCTATTACTTTGTAGTATTTCAGATATATTCAGATATTAGGGATGGATGTGGCTATGCGCAGTGACGTTTAAAATATTAAGTTAAATTGCAGACTGCACAACTATTATTTTTAATATTTTTTAAAAAATAAAAGGGTTTAATATATCTTACATAGGGATATCCTTATGTGGACACCCTGATAGCTTCATTAAAGAATAGCAAGGCAAGACACAAGAAAGAGGGGGACACAGAAGGGAAAACATCAAGAAGGTTGTGCTAGAGGACGTAGGAGAGGAGGGGAACACAGCTTTTATTCAGGGATAGACCCCCCTATTTTTTCAAATATTTTTTATATGGGTGGGTAGTGTGACTTGAAAATAGTTAAGAGGTTGTAAGTGAAAGGATAACAGGGAAAAGGGCTGAAGCACCTGCCAGAATCCCAGCCCACAAAGCCTCAAACATTCTTCCCCTGTGAGATGGTGGGGCAGTGGAAAACCCGGCCTGTGGTGGTGCAATAGTTGGCACTAGCTTGGACAGAGTGTCTTCTACAGTTGCAGCAAAGCCTCAACCAGCTGAATCCATCATATAACTACCTTTTGTACCATATCCTCAACCAAGTTCCAAAGCCTCTGTTCTATGACTGTCAGATGCTGGGGTGCATGCAGAACCAGTGCCATCTCCCTGACCCTGTGAGGACGTCCCCTGATGGGCCGAGGGTGAGTGTTGCCTAACCTCGGACGTACATGCCTGAGTCACTCCAAGGGATTTTGTAATTGTAGAAAAATTAACATAAATGGCAGAAAAATAAAATTAAAAGTACAATGGAATACATAAATAAAATAACAAAAAACAGAGAAAAAAGGGGAGGGGCAAAAGAAAAATACATTCAGTGCAATTGCATATCAAGTTACAATCAAGTTACACAGTATTAAATTTAAATTGATTTAATTTTGATTAATCTTAACTGTCTTTATTTAAAACATTTCTATTTTTATCAATCCTTACTGAAGTAAAATAGAATATGTGGAGTGTTTATTCCATGTTTTTATTTCAAAGTGTATGGGACTGCTTGTACAAATGTTTGTAATGATGGGGAGTGTTTATATACACTTTTGGAGTGAAATGTTGTGGTAAGTACTTATGCTTACTTGACAGGGCACTGTAAGGGTGGGGCTTACATATTGCAGTCTCCTAACCAAACATAATGATCAACCTTTTTCCTTGAAATGCATTACTTTTAAATATTGCATTAATATCAATGTCATAAACAGTTACAACTAACAAAATGAATGATAATACTATGCAAATATCACTCTTGCTTGCAGTAATGCACTAAATGCTGGGTATTCCTTCTGTTACAAGTATAAATCTATCTTCATTGCATACAGAAATCTGTCACACACTTGCTTGCAGTAATGTAGTTAGTGCAATCTATTCCTTCATTTACTACGATCTATCAGTACATTCATTAAATATAGTAATAAAATCAGTTAAATACAGAAGTATTGCAGTTATACATTGACATCTATCTCTCCTTTGTTTGCAATAATGTACTGAATGCACTGTAATGCTTCAGATAATCTTGTATTAACTATTAATTATTTCCCCATACACACACACACACACACATATATATATATATATATATATATATATATATATATATATATATATAAAATCTCTCTCTCTCTCCCTCTCTCTATATATATTTGAAATCAGTTAAACACAGAATTAGTATACATTAATTTACTCAAGCTTACTGGAGGACTCGGTCAGCCTCTCTAGTTACACTCCACGGTGCTTTCCTGTTCTAGAAAACCCCTGCTTCAGTTGTAATGAGAAGGCATGAGATCATTCTTGTTTATCTGTATTCACATTGTTTGCCATTTACTTCTAAGTATGCCATTATTATTGTTAAGCAGGAGTATTTGTTCAAACATATAATACTGTCTGCATTCTCATCATTTGCTAATCTCGCATTTCCTGTCATTAATAAACAAAAGTAGATAGCATTGGTGCAATGTTGTCTTTAAATATTTTGCTTTTAATGTAGCAGTCTCTGAAAGTGCAAACACACAAACAATGTTGCAAGTTATGAACATTTTTTTATTTCCTAAACTGTTCAAAAGTGTGTGCTTAAAAGTTTTCTTCCTGATCAGTTGTAAGCATGTAAGGTGCAGAACTAACAATATTGCTTATTTCTCAGTGAAATATGTGCTCACCATTCACTTTACGTTGCTGTAACCTCCAGTCTGACTAGGGTGTGGCACCTGACTGACTTCAGCCATGTGCTATGTGCAGTCACAGTTCTGAAAAGAAAATAGTTTTTTATTCAACTAATACACTTGTAAATAATTCCTGGCCTACATAACCTGTCTGCATGTGATTTCAGTACTACCTAATGCAATAATAAATGAATGTAAGGAAATTCAAGCATTTCCATTATGCAATACTCCTAATTGCCAGTGTTTGTGTACCTTGCCTTAGCTATTGTTTTGGAAGTATAAAATTGGAATGTTATACCTTCCTTCTTTGTAATATCAAAGATACATTTATTTATTTCTGGGCAGGGTTGCATAAATACAACATATGTGGTTGATAATAATTTTATATAAAGTCTCTAATAGGTAGAGTGACAAGGTGTGTCAGAGGAGGGTAGACGGACAAAGATTACACTGCATTGCTGTGGTAACTGTAATGCATAAGACTCCATTTTCTTTTATCTGAATATTTTTAGATATCAGCTTAACTGAGCATACCCACATGTTCCTACAGCATACTAAGAAAGGTGTGAATAATCTGTGGATGGTTGCAGAATTCTCAGCCATCTTAAGCACATTCACAGTAGTCAGAATCTGTGTTCATGAGCATGTTAGACTGTTTTATATCCAAACATGACCGTACACATTTGTGTATTACTGTGATTCATACAGATAAATGTAGAAGACCCCAATTTGCATTTAGAACATGTAAATAGGCCTGAATTTATGTGGAAAATTTGAATACTACCATATAAAGTTGTCATTATATATATGTATAAATGTGTTGGGAAACTGCAAACTTCAGAAGATAATGAAATAGTAAAATATATAACTTAATAAGAAGCCCATACGAATAGGTAACAGTATTGAGTTAAGTTAAGAAAATGTTGGTTTTACTACTATCATGTGTACGTTATGATGGTGGTTAATATTGTAAACCTGTCATATGGAAATAGGAATTCAGTGCAGCAGCACTGGAAATGATTACTAAGGAAATTACTTTGTTGTCATACTGTGACTGTGCATACATGATAGAAGTGCAGTCATTCAGTTGTGAACTACTGCACTGGTAAGGTCTGTGACTATTAGTGATAAATGAAAAATAATATGGATGCATGACAATGGTAGGGATGTTGAAGGATGAACCTGTTAAAAAAGTGTTTTTGCTTTATTTATGTGGATGTACTGCAACTAATGCTATAGCAAAACTTTGGTTGGATTTGTTTAATGTGTACCTTATACTGCCAGTTAGGCAACATATACATACACACACACACACACACACACACACACACACACACATACATTTTTAGTGTGCCATGTCCCCAAACTGCATGCAGATATTTCCTGGAATGCAATACTTGTGGCAGGCAAACATGTTTTTTATTGTGTACTTTAAATGATGATTAAATCCAAAATGTTTTGGTGTATGACTGTGGCCTTTTTTGTCTTTTCTTTAATATGCAGTAATGATGCAAAATAAGTGATCAAGACAGAGAAAGGATACTTTCACCATTAGGAAAATTACATCCTCATGGCAGCCCATAGGATATATGGCAAACAAGTATTTGGTAAAGTGGGGGCTGAAACAAGCTGAGAGGACAAAAGCCTGTAATTTTATGTATTTTATTTATTTATTTATTTTATTTTACATTTGTTGACTGGGATAGTCCGACTGGATATATGTCCATTTTCAGCAAAGGCCCAGGGAGAAAAGCTCCAGATAACACAGATAGAACATAACAGATATGAGTCAAACATATTTACAAAGCCCTCTAGTAGGTACTCACAATCTACACAGTGTGTAATAGTATACAAAAACAACAGGATGCAGCAAGCTATTATGAGCAACAGATGCTTACAATATTAATTTAAATAAGGCATTGAACAAGTAGTGATTAATCAGGGTTAAGTTGTCCTCAACATTAATGCAGTGGGCAGTAAAAAACATGCATTAACGATTAACATAGAGTAAGAATAGGGCTAATTATATGGTAAGACATGCTAGAAGAAAGATGAGGCAGAATGCAATTGCCTTTACTAGTGCTGGGGGGCGCTACAACAATTATCCAGCTAACACAAGATGAGGAATACCTTCTCTTGATCTATGGTGATGACTCTAGCACAGAAGATGGTGGCACTGGAATAATCAGAGGTGGTGTGGACACTGGCTGTTGCCAATGTCTGCAGCAGCAAAACTCGTCTGCTCATGAAGGTGAGTTTAAAAATAGTGCCATATATTAATATAGAGAAGCAAATGCTGGCAACAAATAGCAATTTCTATTATTAGGTGAACCTTCTACTTCTGCACATAATACTAGTATAGGCATTGTGCGTGGTAAGTGCCCCACACTCCCTTAATAAGCATACAGTAGTGTATGAGATTTTATTATGAGTAGTGATTTCAAATATTTTTACAGGTTCAGAATCAGAAGCAAACAGTCCTGCCATACAACTGAATTTGGAGGACATCAACAGAAGAATGGCCATTAATGATAATCATGATAAAGAAATAAAGTTGTGAGGCAGCCTGAGGAATGTGGCATACAGTCCCCAAGTGTAATGGCAGAATCTCACACTCTACCACATGCTAGTAACTTTGCAGGAAGTGTCAGTGCATAACAAACTCAAGCACATGTTGACATTGCACTCATGCTTGTACAGGAGAGACAACCTCTACACCAGTATCTCTAAACCCAGAGGAGCACTTTGATGATGGCAGCAGCAATTCAGAGGCGACAGTGTCCACAGCCACACCTTTACAAAAAGAAGCTAAATACTGGCCTTTCTTACAGCCACCCCAGGAAGAACAAAGACATTGGCTGCCCAGCAGCAAATGTGCTGTGAATTGTTAGTGCTCAGAGCACTGCCACAGAGAGCTAGCTGGAAATGGTTAGAGCCCTCCAGGGTATGCATGAGGATTTCCAGCACTTCCTAAAAATGGTAGAGTGTTGGGATAATGCCATGATGACACTGATGTGTAGTATGGTGGTACAACAAACATCCATGACCACCTCCATTCGTACACAGGTTAGAACTTACCGGACTCAAGTTGGAGTGACCGTTGGAAGGGGAAGAGGATGGTGTACTTTCTGGACTCAAGGAGGCAGACCACATGACACTCCAAGTGTTTCCCAGAAAAGTAATGTAACTATTCATGGAGGGCAATCACAACAGATTTCATATTGGCCACAGTGTTCATCTACACCTACCACAACCTCTAATTCAAGGTCCTGATCACATTCCCACAGCACTGTCAGATGACTGTCTGCAGGGTCATCTGCATCAGTTAGGTCATGACCTCTAACTATCTCACCATACAGCTCTCATGACATCCCCTTTTCAAAATCACTTCCACTGTCACCTGTCCTTAGGAGATGTGTATTACTCATTTGATCTTTAACTACTGTGAATTACGTTTGACATTTCTGTTACTTACAGTTTCACCTTCAGAAAGATTATTTAGTGGTTTAAGTAGAAGGGGAAAAACATATCCTATCCCTCCCCAAAAAAATATTTTTTTTTAGGGGGACATTTTACAGCCATATGCATTATATCTTCAAAATAATACTGCTTACAACCTCAGGGAACTTTGGAAAGAAATCTGTATGGCTTAACATGACATTGCAATCATTAACACAAGTGTTCTATGCATTAACATTCCTACACCTAAAAAGTATTAGCACCTGACTTGTCATGGAAACACAGTTATAAGAAAATTAATGATTAAAATGAGTATCCTGCGATTTAAACAAATTCTGTTGCCACTTCAACTTCACTACTGCGCAAATGATGATATTTTATGTCTATGAAGTTACAAATTACAGTGTATGACAAATTACAAATAATGTGATGTGCAGTGCCTCAGCAAAGAACATGTATTGATCTTATAATAAATTGAAATATATGAAAAAAGTGATATGTTTTCATTCAAATACAATGCGTGAAGTCACCAAATATTGAAATAACTGCTTTTACTAAATGTACTAAATGAGGATACTCACTACATTAATATTTATATACACCAGCTCTAATGAAGTTATTTTGCAAAACAGGTAAAGTAGGTGATTATTAGTTAAATTATGCCTTATGACATCACTGAACAGGAGTCAGCACTCAAACATGAGTTTTACAAACAGTAGTATGATTAACTGTTATGAAATAAAAACAATTATTTTAAGATGAGTAAAAATGTCGAATGAATAGTGACAGCAGACCCTGCACCGCACAGAATAGTCCACAGATATCACTGCATGCATCAATTATACTCTTACATGTTTTGACAATGAAGTAAACTGTAACCTGAATGTCATGGTCCATAGTTCTGAACTAGATGCCAACTCTTTACCTGCGCAGCCATGTGCCATATATAAGCTTGCCACATGGGGTCTCTTACTACTGTTGCAGTATGGTCATCATTACTCATATTGGGACCTGAACTGGGAGCTGCAGTAACAACTTGGGTCATTTCACCACCAGCCTGTCACATGATCATGTTGTACAGGATGCAACATGCATTAAACATCCTACACACAGTAGCTGCGTCATACTGAAGGGCACCCCCAGACTCATCAAGGCACTTGAAATTGCTCTTCTGGAGGCCTGACCCTCTCAATGACAGACAATACTGGTTTGAGACAGAGATATGTTATAGGTCTCTTCTGCAGCTCCACTTGGATTTCTAACTACTGTTATGAATTATGGCTGCAGTGAATATCCAGCGTCACCTGAAAAAACAAGAAAACAAAAAAACAGATTGTTTTCTGCCCCTCTTCCCTCTCTCTCAAACAAAAACTAATAGTATTCAGCAATACATTTTACCATGAATAACAACTTAAATACAATATAAAAATAAATATTTTTCAGCTTATCAAGAGGATGACCAGTGGGCATCTTACCATCCTGAAAGAGGCGGTAAAATGAGCTAGTCAGCCAGATATGGGAATCATTTGCATTGCCAGGATGCTGGACAGAGATGTTGATGATACACCCCCATGCATCACACACTGCCTGGCAATTGATGGACTGGAAGCCCTTCTAATTATGGTACCACTCCCCCTGTGGACCACAAGAGGCTCTGATTGCAACATGGGTGCAATCCATTGCACTGAGTACTTCAAGGAAATGTGCCACCATAAAAGGCATTCATAGTCCTGGCTGTGTCCTGAGGTGACACTGGGAAATTATGAACTAATCCTCCTGCACCAAGAGTAAATTCAGGAACTGCTACAGTATCCTCAAAGCCAAAGCCCGTGAAATACCCTGGGTGTCATCAGTCTGTCTCTGGAAGGTCCCTATGGCAACTACACTGAGGGCTCTACATACCTTAGTGTCCACGGGGATAGGGAGTCCATGTATTCCTCTAGTGCAATTATGGGGGCATACATACCTGTTAAGACCCTTTTTTTATTTATTTATTGACAGTTGTTTACTTGGAAAGTCTGATTGGATCACAAGAATGCATTTTCAATAGTGGCCCAGGGAGAAAACCTGCATTTAACAGAGAAAAATATTTTTTTCAAAGACATTATATAAAAAACAGTTGAAAATCATATTTCAAAAATAAATCAACAATATTGTAAGGCACAGAGATATAACAACATTATGTTACAAACATAGCAATGAAAAAAGCAAATCAAAACACTATATATAATTCTTGAGAAAGTCATTTTGGCATTTCACAGTAGTAATAAGTAAAAGTCATGTATTTAGTTTAACTGTTACTATAAAGGAGGAGACAGAGATAAGGACAGATTAGTATAAATGGGGAGGAGGTGACAGGAAGAGGTTATGTAAAGTGGTAGAGAGGATATGATAGCCATGTGAAGATGAGGAAGTTGTGATGGGTAGAGAATCTGTACTGACAGGGTGGATAAAAGTTGCAAGACTGATGTTCAGCCAGGGTATAGCAAGAGTAGAGCTGTGAGTCTGATAGATGGTCGTTCAAAAGATGCTTGTTGGAAGAATAATAAGGTGAAGTTCTAATAGCCTGCAGAATAGAATTCCATTTTGGGTCACACAGTAGCAGTAAAGGCAGTTTCCAGTTGCTTTTTGAGGTTTATAGATGGTGAAAAGTTGTTTATCATTAGAATGAAGGGGTCTGTTTGGGTGGCAGGAAGGAAGAGTAGATCTTAGTGCAGGGCAGGCATGGGGTTTATGAATGATGTTGCGGCAGTAGCTAGTTGTATGAAGTCCACGTAGTGGGGTAGATCAAGCCAGTTCAAACTTTCAAGGGTCTTGCAGTGATGTGTATAGTATTGTTTATTACCAACAAATTTAACAACTTTGGTGTAGCATATTTCAAGTTTCGTTTTTAAAAAGTACCTGCAAGTTGATAAGGATAGCGGCACCTTATAAGAGTGAAGGAAGGAGATAAGTGGTTGCTAGGGTTGTTTTATTCTTACAATGTCCCTGCCCACTCTGAACATGTCAAGTATCTCCTGATTATTAAAGTTAGAATGAGTTATCCTCTACATATATCTCTGCTTTCTTGGCCAGCAAGCACAACCAGGCACAAGCAGTTGTGGCTCGGCTAATACAAGCAGCTCACACCAGGACATAGCAAGGCTAGCAGCAAAGGGCAGCATTTTCACAGTTTGCAAAGTAGAAAAGATTGGCTAGACTGTGCTTTATGTACCGTATCTATAAATGGCAAGAAAAAGTGGGAAAATTCCACTATGAATCGCAGACAGGTGATTTAGTACTTAATTTGCATACACTGACTTATGTACATCATATCTCATTATGACTTTATTTGCATAAGCTTTTTTTGCAGCCATTGTGCATCAGCATAAGTGGCCTGTTTGATTCACTGCTTAGCTGCATAACTCATCTATATAATGACTATGAATGCCACGCTAACTGTAGATAATGCATCCTTCTTAGTGAATCATTACTGTGACAGTGGAGAACAAATCCAGAAGCTTGTATTTTCCTCATCATACTGTATGTTTTATTAATGTTAGGAGTTTCATCATACTGTATATTTTATTAATGTTAGGAGTTCAGAAGGTTGCATTTTTCCCAATCAACTGTTTTTTTTTTCTTATTCTTAAGATCTGCTATCAATTTAAGCATCTAAGATATACCTGAAAATCATAACCTAGTAATTAGTTATCACCACTTTAAGCCCTGGTTACGAGAATTTTGTCTAAAAAAATAAATAAAAACACCTAGGCTGCCATGGCTGAAGCAAAGGCTGATTACGAACACAGATTCTTTTCATAGTGGTATGAGAGGTCCTAACAAGGCAATATTCACACTTAAGTGGATGGTTGTTGCTTTTTATTTCCAGTATGACTCTAAATACTTATATACAATAGGAAAAATCATTTTGAGGACCTACCCTATGTGATTCAATTCCCTAAACTTTAAGTCCCTACCCATTTTTCAACAATTCAGGTCTGCTCTAGGTGTTCACGTTATAGAGACTTTCATAGGCAGCTGTATAAGCATTGCAGCCTACATCAAGTGTGACATTCACCTGTCTAACAACAGGAGACTAGCTTACTAAGGCCAGAAAACTGATAAGAGTTTTAGTGTATTGTTGTTTTATAGTAATATTGTATACTGTGTTGTAATATTGTAGTATACTGTTATAAAGTCACAGCAGAAAATGAGGCTGGAGGACTGATTCTCATGGTGACCTTAAACAGACAGACAGACAGCTGTATACACAGATAAACAATTTCTGTTTTCCTATAATATAAAGTGACAAGATTTCAGAATTCTCTTCCAAGCAATAATCTGTCAAAAGTAACATTCAGAAGACGGTTTCACTCCTTCGTGCCACCATCAAATAAATATCTTGTGACAAGACAATGAACTGGTGACATTTAGAAATGGGTATCTTAAGTGGATTAAAATGACTGGTTAATGCACAGCTGTAGTTTATTGTTGTCCTCCCCTTACCCTGAAACAGATGTGGACATTTTTTGTTCTTACCCCCTAGCGACAATCCACCCTAGACACAAGCACACAGTATATAATTAGGTAATAGGTAATAGGTATAGGACTGGCCACTCTTCCTTAACTGACAGAAGATCACAACTGGATTTGCTTTATTATAGTAGCCAAAAAAGTCTATATTAAATCAGCGAATGCTTAAAATAGCGAATGCTGATTTATCGACCCTTTAAAACAGAAAGCTGAAAATCCTGAAGACACGGAACAGCAATTTTTTTTCCCAGGGAAAAGAATCACTGTGCTGTTTTCAGGACTTTACCATTTCCTCCACTGTGGTGTGATCTCGGAGTTGGTCTATTTAAGTAGGGGGGTGTGGGGGGCAAAGCCCCTCCACTTTATTTTGTGTTTTGAACTTTTTTTTTTTTTTTGTGGAGCAGAGATTTAATTATGTCTACATTGCTGTTCCGTGTCTTCTGGGTTTTCAGCTTTTGGTTTTAAAGGGTCGATAAATCAGGGTTTGCTATTTTAAACATTTGCAGATTTAATATAGACCCACCAAAATACAATACACTACCAAGTATATCACGTCAATGGCAGAATGTTCTCACACAATTTAAGTGCAGTTCAAATCTTCGTTTTCATAAATGTCATGAAATATATTTCAGTCAGAAAAAACTTACAGAAATGTTACTCCTATATACAAAAACCCCCCAGAAAATTTTTATTTATAAGAGCCACTCTGAGATATATTTTGCAAATTTCATTAAAATATATCAGAAACTTGTGTATTTTGCAACTATACAAAACAGAAAAGTAATAATTAATTGGCTTCAAAATAGTAGGGTTTGCTTCTCTTTTTCTCTGGACAAACAAGTATAAAACAAAATCATTGCTGATGCTGCAAAGAAAGCATTGGTTGCATTCTGCTAACTCATTTCCTTATATCATAATACCATAACAAGGCTGACTGGGACAGTTACAGTGAAGTCAAACACTGGCTAAAAACCAATACAAAGTCAATGGTTTTGTTTCTGTTCTGTTAATCCTTAGAAAAAGTAGCATTTGAATTAAGTATATATAAAAGATGTGCCCTGCTTTGCTCTGTAGTACACCTATTCTCAGAAAGCAGATGGTCCATCTTGTTCTACAGCAAATCTATAACTTCATAAATTTACTTGCCCACTGAATTAAGGGTTGTATTTACACGTTAACTGCACATTCACACACACACACACACACACACACACACACACACGCACACACGTGTGCGCATGCGTGCATCCATGCAACTTGTATTTATACTTAACACAAAATTTACTCTGAATGCAGATATGGCAGATTTCTGCAGCTCAAAAAAAACATTGCTTAAACATGTATCCCCTCCTGCTCCATTATAAAAAATGTACTTTACTGTCTAATCCTGTTACTTATAGAAAATGTCCTGCAAATTGCTTTATTGTATCACAGGAGATATTTCTACCATCTGCTCTATTTGAATAAAAATGTGTGGCATAGTTCTGGCTATTGCGCAGCGCTTTTTTTCCAATTGCCCTTACAAGTTGCCTATAATGAAACAGATGGTCAGCTTGGCAACATTTCAAATGAACCACCTGAAAGTGATAAAACTTTTAAATCATTTGGATAAGTAACATAGCATTACGGCAATTGCTTCTTTATGCCGAAGTGAAGTGATTTCAAAACAGGAGTGGAAAAGTCCAGTGCAATCAGAGCAGAATGCAAGGTTGAAAGCAAATAAGGAATGCAAGTTAAGGGAAAAAAATACAAGAGAAAAAAAAAAAAACATAAATCCAGTGTGTTTTTGACAGAAGCTCTGACATCCAGAACACTCAGTATCTTATCAAACTACAGCAGCCAGTGTTTCAAGGAATATGCAGTGGGGAATTGATTTATGCTTTAGTAATAAAAGGATTGAGTACTGTAGTGAGTGAAAACTTAGAGAGAACTAAAATGCAACTTTTTTCCTCTTACATACAAGACTGCCACTCTATGATGTTGCGTGCCAGTTCCCTCACCTTGTGGTGCTGTCATTTCTAATATATCATGCTTTAATCAGCACTGTGATTCTCATTGTGAACTGTCACAATATGAACCTAAATTATCAACTTTTCTGACTTGTCTTGCCTTCTTTGAGAGACGGTTGTCTTGCTTAAGCATGGCCTGAGGAAAACAAGTCATTAAGTTCCACAACTCAAATAAGGCTTTATACACCTCTGAGTGTCAGATAAAGAGCTTCTTTTAGATTGGATGTGAATTATTTTTGCTACAAGCAACATGCACTTCCATTTTAAAAGAGTGAGACTGTTAGTTATCAACATCTGGTTGTACAAGACTGGAAAATGGAAAACAGGTGTCAGAGGAAAGATGTTTCATTAACAGATGCAAAGTGTTGTCTTCAGTTTGATTTATGTACTGCTGCTGTGTATTTACAAAGCAAACAAACAAGCAAAAAAAAAAAAAAACATTTGTTTCTGTATATCCTGTGGCATCTAAAGGCAGTGTACATAACAGGCCTTTCACAGGCAGATAGAAAATAATGACAGGCCTACAGAAAATGATGGTAGGCCTAAAGTGAAACTTCCGTTTATCAAAAACTTAAAAATAATGTTTTAAATTAAAAGTAATGCATGTCTGGTAAAATGCGATAATCTCATCCAGAAGCTTCCAGTAAGATAGAAATAGGCTTTAGAATTAAATTACCCTTGGGTAACACTGAGTGTAGTGATTCAGTTGCATTTATGTATGTGGCATCTTTTAAGGCCTGTCACACTTCACATCAAAATGGTTTCCTCTGTTGGTAAACAATGAGCAGCACAGTGTAAATGCTGAGGTCATAGCCTAGTCTGTGTGGAACTGTGCAGTGCTTTCAGCTCGTTGGTCCAATAGCTATAATTGTTTGACAAGACTGGCATGCTAGGGGGCAAGAAAAAGAGTTTGGGGAAAAAGGGCATCCAGTCCATAGATAAACCCCTTGAGCTCATAACAGGAGTCTGCTTGTATTCCTCTTCCACATACCAGTCTAGATATAACATTTGCAAAATAAATATACCAGCATTGCCAAGATGTACAGATTCTCAAGTCAAGAATGTTTAATTCCATTTTGCAAAGCCATAGTGTACCATGGTACAAGCTGTTACTTTTGTACACAGTTAAACAGGTTTAAATAATTAGGTAGCCTCCAGTGGTGCAGATGCTGTGCATCATCAGACATCAAAAATGGTTGATATAGTTTTCCAGGTGCTCTTTTGACCTCCATCTGCTGAACATTAGCTTTTCTCCAGCCCACTTTGTGCCCGTTCATTCCCTCTCAGCAATGTGACAGCTACTGACATGGGTACCAGCTAACAAGATGGAGCCATCAATCACCTAGGTGGGAATGGAGAACACTTAATCCTGGCCTTCCATAGATTATATCCCATTCCCTGTTTTGTTCTGCGAATGACTCAGTAAATTCTTTTCACTGGACATCCCAGTTGACTACTTGAGGGCCTGTAGGAGACAGAGAATATCTCCACTGACCCTTACCTGTAGTCTTATAGCCCACCTAGTGCCTCACCCCTCCTTGCAGCTGCCATTCTTCTGACCACCTCAGAAAGCCTGCAGTGAAGTAATCTTCTGTGTAGACAGCACGACTTTCTTTTTTGATTTGTCCCTGTTCTACTCCATAGTGTCTAACTTGGGGCATCTGCATCATTGTAAGGTCCTGCTACGCCTTCTCCAGAATAGGATCATAGGATCATGGTAGGTTACTAGGTTAATGGCCTAGGGCCCTTACACACCTAGCCAAGTTTTGCCTTTATTTCCACAATCAGCACTTATTGCCCTTGTCCAAGAGTGACACAGGTGGAACCCTCAGGGTGAATTTGCAGTTACTCATCTAATTGTCCTTACTGCGTTTGAAGAGGGCCAAAGAGGTGTTCTGCTTAACCTCTGGGAGACAGATCTGTCCTTCCAGCAGGTTCTATTAATATCACATACCAGGTTAAGGTCTTTAGAGTATGGTTCCACCCCATTCTTAAAGGGTTGCTGATTGTGACCCTATATAAAATTTATGGCAATTGAAATAAATATTATTTGAATAATAATTAATATCTCTTTACCTGCACTAGACAGAAGACAAGTATTACTGAAGTTGTACTGTACATTATGTAAACTTTAAGATGAAATCTTTCAATAGCTTGTATGGTGCACAGTTTTGGTATTATTAATATAAATATTAATAGGCAATATAAGACACCTATGGGCATGAGTAGGATGTGACTAGAAAAACACACAAAGGCATCAATAGACTATAATGAGTAACTTAAGGTATACGTTTGGTTTTGCATGAAAAAGTGTATATTGCTTCCTCTTCATGTCTTTAATTAACATTATTTAAAAAAAAATCATCTGTGATATGGAATAATTATACTGGTGTGGAAATTATTCTTGGTGTTTTTTGATGCGTACGTTCACAGCTCATTCATTTGATATTTATCTTTACCATTCTCATTATTCCAGTTGTTTCAGCAATCATCAGTTTTTATTTTATTTCAGTTTCGGGAGTTATGAAAAGCTAATTCATCATCAGATCAGATTGTTTCTTAACAGATTTTGGTCTTAATATCTGCAGAGCATATGTAATGTAGTGTTACTGGTCTCCAGCTACTCATGGGAAATATTCATTTATAAAAAGAAAATGTTGCAATTCTTTGCTTTTTGCTCATTGTTTAGTTTCTGTTACATAAGAAATGGCAAGAGTTTTGGATCCCAGACAAGACTTTTCCCTTGCTGTCTAGTTTTTAGTTGTAACTTCATGTACATGTTTCTTACTGATTCCCATGAGCACGTGCTCAAGCAGTACCTTAACTTAATATGTTAACAAGAGTGAAGCATAGCTGTATGGTGCTGTAGCGCATAGAGCTGCCATTGTTGCACACTCTGCACATATATTAATAGTATAGATCTTGTGACTTGTATTGTTTGTATGAGCAGCTCACATATCACCTTTATGCAGTGCCTACTGATTGACAGAACTTCCAGCAGGGCTCAAATAATACATTTCTTTGCTACTCAAATAAGCCACTGAGCAGCTATGTGTGTCTTTATCAGTATGCTAAGTATCTCCCCCTGACTCTGGATAAAAATGGATTGAGAGATTGCCAAAGACAGCAAAGCCCATGTGAATAAATTTCACCTAGTGTGAATAAATGTTGCTTCATCTACAGTTGGGAAGTGATTATTACTATTTATACACAAGTTATTTTAAAACAAGTATATTTCTTAAATGTTTTAAATATCTCATGTATAATGTCCTTTTTTCATTCTATGGATTTCTCTACACATACCAGGAAGCAGACATCCTCTATAAACAATGAATTTGTACATGTTTCTGTATGGTTCACTTGCAGTGGAAGGGTGGACTTGGTGTTAAATGCAGCTGTGATGAGGATCTGCATTTTTTTCAAATCTCCATTTGCTGTAGAACTTTTTATTGTTATCTATTTATTAATAATTTATTTTTATTTATTTTTTATATAAGCTAGTGAATTTCTCATTGGCATTTGTTTTATTGTATCAGCGATTGCTGTCACTGGATTTACAGTTGCCTCCAGCACTCCAGCCTAGATTTAGAGCATTGAAAATGCAATGCATAACATGAAAATAAAGATGTATGTGTGTACCCACTTAAAGAAAAAAAACCCTTCTAGCCAATGAAGTAACCCTGTTTCAAGGCCAATTTTAGAAATATGGTATAATTGTCAGTAAGACACTGTTAATACTTTTAATCCATGTTAAAAAAATTCTTTGGTGCTATAGAGGAAAGGGAATTTGCATAAAGCCTTAGTTAATCATTATGAAAAAATGTTAATGTGCATTCTAATTTCCCCTGTTTATATGGTGCAAAATAAGTATAGCTGAATATTGTTTTAAAAATAATATACTCATGTAGACTAGGCAATAAGCTTGAGGAAGTCCAGTGTTAGAGTAGAAAACTACACCTGTCTATATATCCCTCCTACCTATTCCTCATGTAGTGAAACTACACCTGTCTATATATCCCTCCTACCTATTCCTCATGTAGTGAAACTACACCTGTCTATATATCCCTCCTACCTATTCCTCATGTAGTGAAACTACACCTGTCTATATATCCCTCCTACCTATTCCTCATGTAGTGAAACTACACCTGTCTATATATCCCTCCTACCTATTCCTCATGTAGTGAAACTACACCTGTCTATATATCCCTCCTACCTATTCCTCATGTAGTGAAACTACACCCGTCTATATATCCCTCCTACCTATTCCTCATGTAGTGAAACTACACCCGTCTACATATCCCTCCTACCTATTCCTCATGTAGTGAAACTACACCTGTCTATATATCCCTCCTACCTATTCCTCATGTAGTCAGGAAGTAAAGGAGATCATGACTGAAGCTTATTATGGAAGGAAGTTTGCACTTAGGAAAACGTTATGCAGCTCTTGGATGAACTCTTCGGGAACTAACAGTGATGTAACGCTTAAGATCCAGTAAAGACAATGAAGTGCACATTTTAGAAATGTTAAGAGTTAAAGAATAAGAATGTTAGAGAATGGGCAGAGAGTACAATGATACCAAAATGGGGAATGGAGGTTCTCCAACTGGGTATTATTGTACAGATAAAGCCCAATAAAAACAAGTCTGCTTAGCAAACATTGAGTAAAAACAATAACTCTGCTAATGCAAGTAGCTGTAGTATTAGCAGCAATGAAACGGGACATATTTCCCTTTGCTTCCCTTCACTAACAGCAGTCAGTGAAATGGGAGAATTAAATAAATAAAAGTAATGAGAATAACAGTAACATCACTTACCAGCAGGTGTGTGTGTGTATGTGTATGTATGTGTATGTGTGTGTGTGTGCGTGCGTGCATGCGTGTGTATGCGCACATGCTTGCATGGGTGTGTGTACATGCGTGCATGTACGTGCACGTGTGTGTGTGTGTGTGTGTGCGTGCGTATGTGTGTGTGTGTGCGTGTGTGCACGTGTGTGTGTGTGTGCACGTGTGTGTGTGTGCGTGTGCATGTCTATGTGTGTTTTATGAGGGAGTTTGCTTTGCAGTGCTGATGACTGATATTACTGCTATTATTTATACACTAAATCTAATTGTTACGGTAACTCTTTATTCTCCCACCAGATATCCAAGTTCTGGAATTCCATGCCTCAGACAATACTAAATTCTAGCAACCCATCCAAATTTAAACTACTGCTTAAGGAACACCTACCCAAAAACTGGCTTTGCCCCTGAAATAATCTAGTCTGACCATTCTGTCCTTCCCTTTTGTTACAACCAAAATATGTCTTCCCTTACTAAATTCTAACATCCAAACTATCCAATTTCTATCTACTTATCTCAAGCTCACTACTGCTCCTATTCGTATCTACTTATTTTAAGCTTCCTACAGTTTCATCGTATTCCCTCCTTGTACTTCACCTCAATATTGCCTTAGCTGTCACTGTTTAGAGCAAGTAACACCAGCATAGCAACAATCAGCCATATTCTTGTTCATATACCATACATGCATCTCAAATACTTACCACCAAAACCATGATACTGATCTACTGATCAGTCATTTCTCTATGACGGCACAAGCTAGTTCATGCTAATTTATTAGATTTTTTTAACTTTATATTACTCTTTCAGGTTTTATTGTTTAGGTATAAACTATTTACTATCTATATTTTCCAAAGTTATGTATTCTTGATTGTTATCGATTTCTTGTATTGTTTGCAATGTGTTTTTGTAATGGATTATTTCTCCCTGGGCCTCCGCTAAAAACACTGGCCCAGTCAGACATCCCCAATAAACAAATAAAAAAATGAATAAATTAATTTGATGGCAATATGATGTATGAGTTCTACACAGTCACGAGCAGCTGTAAGTACTGGGTGCATTTGTATGTGTCTGTGCATGTGTTTGTGTACGTGTGTGTGTGTGTGTGTGTATGTGTGTGCGCGCACCTGTGTGTGTGTGTGTGTGTGAGACTTTTTGTATATTTCTTTGTGACTCGCTCTGTGTACATTTGAATTTCTCTATATATATTTAGGTGACTGTCTGCATTGTATGTGACCTTCTGTGTATATGCTTGTAAGAGTTTGTGCCCAATTGAGGTTCTTTATATCTCTCTATGTAAGTCACTGTGTGTGTGTGTGTGTGTGTGTGTGTGTGTGTGTGTGTGTGTGTGTATGTAGACATAATTAAATCTAAACATAACTTGTATTTTGGATGTAAAATACTTCCTACAATAAAAGTTACATATCCTACACAAACTTCAAAAATCATTAAGCTAAAGAACTAACAAAAGTGTAAAAAAAATATATAATAATGATATACAATAGTAATACTACTAGTAATAACAATAATAATAATAATATAATAATATTAAAACAAATACAAATGAATTTAACAAATATCAATTTTCTAAGCACAATGATGCCCTCCAGGAAGTGCATTACAGGGAAAATGCTATATCTTCCAGTGGTAGTGAGGACCTCTGCCTGAAGCACACAACATCCCTTGACGGTCCATCATTTCCCTGTTAGTGCTGAACCTGTTGGGCATTATTGCTTGCTTCTTATCTTAAATATAGAGTCATAACATTTTTGCCTGTCCCGTGACAAAACCAATCTTTCCGATTTCATTATTTGTGTAGATGGATGAATGATCATCTGATGTTCTTGAGAGATAAGGGTGCAACATTTAGCAATGTTCTAGGATCCAGCTCCTAAATTACCACAGCAGAGCTAGTGGATAAATATGCTGAAACTCCATGGATGATTATACCCGGTGCATGGAAATAATCTCTGTGCAGGGAAGGCTGGGAAGTACAACAGCTACAATTACATTATGGAGAAAATTTGGAGTTTAGAGATTTTGCCTGACTGAAGTGAAAACTGCAAGGGAAGTGGCATATGAGATTTATTGTGAGAAGGATAATGACCAAAAAGAATGTGTTGTTTGCAGGATTACCACCTGTCTCACTTTGCAAGGGACAGTCCCTCTTTGTGCAGTTGTGTCCTGCAAACATATTTTAAAAATAGCAAATGTCCTGAGATTTTAGGGTAAAATTATTTCCTATATTTTATGTAATAGTTGCATAAAACAATTATTCTGTATTTGAAACACCTAAATGTTATAAGAAACAGAATAAGGAACTAAAATGCTACAAGAATAAGATTTTATTTAGGCAGAAAAAGTGAAGTTCTTTCCTTTGTACTAGCCATGGGTATGTTTTGGCTTACAAAATCTGATGTTTGTACTACAGTTGTCCTACTTTGGCATTTCAGAAGATGGCAACCCTAGTTGTTTGTAGTTGTTTTTTTAAACAGTGTTACATACCCAAATGCTGGTTTAAGACCAACTGAGAAGCTTGGTTAAATGCATAACAGTCAGCAAAACATGATGTTTGACGTTAAAATGAGTGCTGAGTTTGGTGTGATGCAATGAACAAATTTCCACTCTGACAAAGTGTGACTGGTGCGATAAGAAGTGTAAGGTGAAATGGGTGTGGCACAGCACAGATACTGTGTGTTGGGCTTTTCCCTACCTAATGAAAATCCTCCTATATTGTTTATGAAATATTGTTTTGTGAAATTATACTTCTGTCCAATGGTCTCCATAATCAATTTAATTAATGCAGCCTAAATTAATCCCCCCAGATAAGATTTTTTTCTACATAACTAGTTTTCTCTGGTTTCTGTTTTCTGCTAATATTTTTGTTGAAAAGCGTACATTATTTTGTTTTTCAATAAAGAATAACCATACTTCCATGCTTAAGATGGCACTAGTGAATACGGCACAGGGAGGCCAGTCGTAAGGAGAAAGGATTGAGCCATTGATGCCTGCTGTCTCCCTTCCAAGCTTAAGTTACCTTAGTCTTGAAAGAAAAGTCCATCTCCTTATTGAATGTAAAGGTGCCTCTGTCCAACTCTGTCAGAGTATATTGGGGAGGGAATTGAGAGCAAGTGCAAGAGACAAGGGCTAAAAAAATAATTGCATAAAATTCTGTATAGCAGTATGTAGCTGGAGAACACTGCTTGTAGGCACTGATAAAGATATTAAAGAGAAGTAAACCAAGAGTGGATTTTTAGTAGACATTGGCTTAGAAAAAGGGTGACCTGGAGACGACTATAAGGAATATGATTTTTTGGTGTATTAAGTATAAACAAGCTGGTAACTGTAGCAGGTAAGAGTAAAGATTAAGTGTAAGAAGAAGGAGGTCTTTATTGAATTTCACCTCTGCTCTGCTGCGCTGTTGATGGTATTGCAGACTGTGGTTTTGTAGGTACTTGAAAAGACATAAATTCACTGCAGAGCCTTGATAGCAGGAGGAAAAAACGATGCATGTGCATATGAACACCATAGCTGGCCTTAGGCATAGGCCAACTAGGCAGCCGTCTAGGGCACCACTGTAGCAGAGGCGCTTTTCCAGTATTTATTTGGTGTAGGTAGACCAGGATGGGGGCATCAGGTGGAGGGCACTGTGGAGCCCTTTTGCCTTGGGCACCAGTTGACATAAGGCCACTCCTGATGAACACAATACCTTAGTCCACAAATCAGAAAATGTGAGAAAAGACTATAGTGACCTTCTTACTGGAGGAGAAGTTGTGAAGGAGAGTGACAGATGTTTATTACAATGATCTCTATCTTCAGATAAAGATGGTTATAAATGTAATAGGATTTCTGTTGGAATCTGAGAGTGAGTCCACTGGCAGTGTCTTCAAATTTCTGGTGGAAGAATACCACAAAACTGTCTCAAATTGTTTTCAGAACATCCCTGATTTTCTCTAATCTTTTTTTTCCTGACCCTCATAATGTTTGTTAGTTTTCTTTTTTTTTTTTGCTAAATCACTGAGGGTTTGTGACAGCCAGTAATGAAAGGCTTTATAGTTTACAACGTTGTAATGTTCAGAAAATGTATGTTCTTGTAAACCTATTGCTATATTAACCTTTTTAAATAGATTAGAATAATATTTTAAAATTGTCCCTGATTTTGGGCCTTTGACTGCACCCCTCCCCAACATTTGAGCCAAGAAGTCGAGAGTCATGGTAGTTCTGTTAAGGATTTAGCTCATAGCAATGCTGTATGTATATGAGAGTGCATGTATTGAACTCAAATAAGTGGGTAAAGGCTCAATTTGAGTATTTTAGTTTAACTTAATATATAAGTTAGATGAGAATGTACTGCCTGTTCACATAATTTAATATCAGGGCTTTTAACAGCAAAGTTAAGGTGTGAAATAACATATAAACTAAATTTGTGATACATTGCCTTGTCGCCGCAGTGTGGTTTTGTTGTTTTATTTAATGTGGAAATGGCATGCTGCAGATATATGTGAAATTCATTTTTCTTTCTGTAGGCAGATGTTTTAGTTTTGTTTGTTTGTGATGTTTGATGGTACCTGTTGATATCTGATTTCTGTACTTGTGACAAAATACTGCTGTTGGAGTACAGGAACACATTGCAGTAACACCTTTAGGTTTCTTTAGGTTTTATGTTCTCTGATGTTAGTTCTGTCAACTTGTCTTTGCCTAAAAAAGCTCCAAGTGGGTTGATAAAGTGTTAGCCGATATTCAGAACTTTAAGGGAGACAGGTGCAGACCATCCTTTGCAAAGCTACATGGTGGGGAGACCACACTGAGTATTAAATCCCACCAAAAAGACACCAGAAACTAAGACAGTTATGGATGTCAGTCATCTTCTGTTCATACTGTGGCATCATCCATGGTGAAAGTAGAGTGCTGCTCACTGCAAGGCACATACCTGCCTGAGATTATATTTGGAGAGATCAACAATATATCTCTTCATGTATCCCAGGGAAGTCGGGTCATTAATGCCCAAATGGACTGTAATAGAATCATACTGGTACCTGTGGTGTGGCAGCCTGAGTGTAACGTGGCAGATCCGGGCTCCAGATAAGCACCTGTTATCTTCTCCTTGTGCAGTTTGGTGAGTGGGCATCTGTGTGTCATACTGTGACAAGAGTCCTGGGTAATGTGTTTGCTTGTTTTATGAGGTTTGTTCTTGGGGTTCCACTAAGTGTAGGCCTATGTGTGGTATTTGGTACTTCCGATGAGTGCTTTACAGATTGCTGTGGATAGGCATTGCCATTTATAGGCTTAAGAGGTCTTTGATGTTTGGGATGATTGTTTTTTAGTGCGTCAGCATAAGTTGGTCTACATGTATGGTGGACACTATATGTGTGTGTTCTTCACAACCTTGTTTCTATGCAAGATTTATGCCTCCAGTGAAATTGTGTATTTGTATCTCTCCCATACTGTCTCCATTTTTGTAAGGATTAAATGGTTGTCTGTCCACATGAGAAAATTGCTACATTCTCTCAGGATGCCTGTATTTACCAAGCTACAAACTAGTTGCTCTAAGCTTGTCTCAGTACAATGGCTTTCTTTTAGCCACACTGAGTTACAAGTTTCTGTTCTAAGGGTGGTTTTAAAGATAAAATTAATTTTTTTTGGTGTTTGTGTCTGTGCAGGGCACTGCTAACCTCTTGATGTAAAAACAAAAAAGATTGCTTGCGAGTTTGCTCTACAAAACCTAATAACTTAAACTACCTTGACAAGACAGCTTTGGTATTACAGACCTTTAGAGTTATTTAAAGGCAAAAAGCAACAAAAAATAGAGCAGCAGCAACAGTTTAAACAGTTAACCGAAGTACATAAAAGTAAAATAAGTCTCATGTGCTAAACATGGAGCAGGAATAAGCAGATGGGAGCTCTGTGAGAATTAGCAAGAGACAATTCATAGTAAGGGAGGTTTACTCAAAAGCAATACTGGTTTGCTGGGTGGGCACTTAGTGTTATGGATATATGAAAACAATGGATGGAAAGTACTTACAAAGGTTACACAACAGACAATAACAATGAAAAAGGGGAACAAGGGACTTTTGAAGTCTGATTGCCATAAGGGATAGAAGCCAAAGACACAGATATTTAAAATCACAAGAATAGAAGGTTGAGAAGATTGAGAAAATGTTCAAAATTGAGTTCTAGTCATATGGTTATAACAGAAACCTTTTGGGGACCCAAGCAGACTCATAGAACAGGGGAAACAAACAGTAGCAAGGTAAACAGATAGTCACTGGAATGCAACTTTAAGCAGGTATATACATCTATAAAATAGTATTGAAGCCCAAATCCTGTAGCAGAATTCACAATACTGCTACTAATACAAGCATACTACAGACTAAGATGCCATACTATGCAGAAATTACCAGTAACACTGTTATGGAAAGAATGTTGTAATAAATTATTAAATGAAGCTTAAATTTGGCAGTAGATCACAGTCCTGACACAAGTGTGAATAAAGCAACAAAAAAGAAGCCACAGACTGGGTGCAAAATACAAAAAGTTACCTTTTACATATAAATTCTACTTATGGAAATAGAAGTCTAGTATAATGTATAAACAGTATAAACAGTACTAAAATCTTGCAGTAATGAAAAATCATCCCACAACTGCAAATAAAGCTACAAAAATAAGGTCCCAGAACAAACTAAAAAATGCAAACAGGTAACTTTTTTTTGGCTAAAACATTTGCAAAAGGCAGAGAAGTACAAAGTGCTGCCACACGTCAATGTAAGTGCAACTTAAAATATTTACGCAACATTTTTTTTATTTTATTTTATTTTACATTTGTTGACCAGGCTAGTCTAGCTGGATATATGTCCATTTTCAGTAGAGGCCTGGGGAGAAAAGCTCCACAGCAGATAGATACAGCTTAATATACATGTGTAAATATAGACATAAAGGGATATTAAAAAAATACATTTAGTTATACATGGTATGAAAAGTCATACGATTTAAATAAAAGTTTTTCTTTCCCCCTTTTGATTAAAAGCTTGTATCTCACACTTTGGGGTTTTCCACACTTCTCAGTCTTGAACAAAAGGCAATAGGTTGATATAGCTCTGTGTTAAATGTAGCAGACTTGCTAAACAGGGATCCAATCTAATAGAGCCAATACTGGAGCTCAAGTCCTATGGTTAGAATTTCAGAAACTTTTAGCTTAGTCTCAGTAGCGGTTTGGGTAGACTAAAACAACAGTGGAAAAGGAAGTAGCTAGGTAAACAGAAAGCCCTTTCCTCCTGGTTGGGTGACCATGGAGTTAGTTTAACTAAAGTCGGTGTGGGAACACACCCCTCCATAGATACTATTTTTGTTTTTAATGTTGTTCAGATTTTGTGCACCTTTGATACTGTTCCATTGATGTTACGGGACATCTTATTTTAGTAAGGTATTTAGACAGATGACATGCACGGATGTGTATTAGTGTAATACAGAATATGGTTATAATGCATGTTACGGGACATCATATTTTAGTAAGGTATTTAGACAGATGACATGCACGGATGTGTATTAGTGTAATACAGAATATGGTTATAATGCAGCTCATTACATATCAAATGTATCTGTGTACTCCTTATAGGTTTGAAACAAAGATTGATAGCTGCGTTCACACAACAATTTATCAGATTGTTAGTCTTTTCTATGAATTACTGATACAGTCGTAGATAATTTAACTTCACTTTTGAAGAATTTGAAATATTCATTATGACTCTTTTAATGACTGACACATTCAAAGTTTATCCCGGTCCTCTTCAATAAACACATCACACCAAATGACATTTGACGACCTTTATTAAATTTCCATAACATAGCTTTGTTCACCAAATTAATTAATTACACCTGTTCATAATGAACACAGCATAACATCCTTGTAATGTTAATCAGGGCAGCGTACCTACTCACCCTTCCCAACAAGCAGGGTCCATACCTCTGCTCACTTACTTTACTTATGACGCACAATTCTTGTAATCAGGGCAGCGGTCATACTCACCCTGCTCAGTAAGCAGACTCCATACCTCTGCTCACTTACTTTACTTATGAAGCAGCGTCCCATCTCACTTCATACACCACACATTGAATTACTTTCCACCAAATAAGCTGCATCCTTACCTCAGCTTACTTAACTGTTCAGCAAACTTCCTCCAGCTGCTCATATTCCTTTCCCCAGATTCTTGAAATGCACATCCGGACACCGGGGGGGGGGGGGGTGGAACATTAGAGGGCAAGCCTATCTCTCTTCGCCATTAACCAGCCGGTCCAGGCTGTTCCTTCTCCCTTCTATCCAAAATTGTTCAACCCACTACTCCCCATAAGGGGGAGGGTCAAGCCAAACATCATTTGGTGTACCCATCATCTGTAAATCACCTTAGAATCCTGTCATAAACCCACCTTGCCATACCATCACTGAAACACACCCTAATGAAACTAAATAAAGTAGGATTACCATGACCCCACTGTACCACCGGAACATCCACACCAAGAAAATACATACCCTTTTAGCCCATTATCATAGGGAATAGTCTAACTCCAAAACTTTAAAGTCCTAACCTCAGATGGCAGAAAACCGGCACCCCTCGACCAAGTTCCTGAAAACCCGCCTGTGCTCAGCAATGAAGTAATCTGCATGCCCAGCCATAAACACCCCCATTTCAATCATTACCAAACCATTCTTAATCCCTGTGTGTCCCTAGGCTTTCCCCTCGGAAGCTCTCTTACCTTATGTTACCTATACCACTACTAGGTAATTAAGACCTGTCCTACAGCTGCCTTATCCTGTAACCAAGCTTCCTTTAAACCTTCTAACTCCCCTGTATCAATGCACCCAGTTTCAAAAACTACCCCAACACAGCCACCTACCTACCATGCTTCCTAAAACCCTATCTACAAAGTTCACCCAAACCGCAAGTGAAATGATCCTTGTGCTATTCGGTAAAACCTTAACCTCGTATGTAACTTAACACTACCTACTCAAGGGACAAATTTGTCACCCCAAAGATACCACCCATTTGGAACAACTCAAGCATCCTGTCAAACACCTCATTGGCCCTACCCCCACATACGGCTCAAACCACTGGATGAATGAATACAACCCCCCAAGGTTCCAAGAAAGCAAGGATTGAACTTCATTGGCTTGCAAGAGCCATAGGGCTGTAGTCTAATAAGATTCTATGCTCCTATGAATGTTGTGACTCTACTCATCCCATGGGATCCCCACACTTCCCATAACTGGCCCCAACAGGATTTCCCCTTGGCCCCCCCACCCACCTTCTTCCTTACTTGCCCCTATACCAACGCAATAATCAGCTCCCACTATTAAACACAGAGCTCTAACATGCCTTACTAAAGTTATTACTCAGACCCTCCTTGTGCCACATTCCAGAGGCAAGAACATCTATCCTATCAAAACATTACCTTTCAAATCCCCTTTTCAAGCCACTGCATGATGCCATGTGCACTTCAGCAATCTTCAAGGAAAAGAAAAAACAATAAATTCTATGTGTGCACATATAATAAAAACAAACCAAACAATGCTGAGTGAAGTTCCCCTTCAGACACAAGTCTACAGGAAAAAACGCATACAAAAGGAGATACACCACGGCCAAAGTATCTTAATGTCCAAAGTAAAACTCCAGTCTTCACTTCAAGAGTTTTAATAACACTTAAAACAGGATCCAACAAACCAGTGAGTGCTTTCACGTACAAAAACGTTTCATCAGACTTCAATGTTTAACATATTCTCATAGTTATTTTATAACCATGACCCAATCACTGAACATCCAATCAAATACAAAACACACAATTCAAAACCAAAAACCAAAACAAAAACACAAAAACACTTTTTGTGCGTCACTGCCTCTTAAAAATTATTTAAAATACATCTTATATGTGAAATGTTATGGTAAAGGTTTATCAATTAAAATATAAACCTATATCAAATAAAATGATATATTTAAAATATAATTAAAAATTATTTCAATGTTTTAGTGTTTATATGGTCATGCCGCTAAAAACGGTTTAAGTGATATTCTATCATTAAGGCCATGGGCTGTGTGTGCCTGTAGTCTCTGATCCATCTGTTTTCTTGGCCTTCTGTGTAATTTTTTATATCACCTAACCTATTAGTTGTCTTAATTAACTCTATCACTCTGAATTTAAACTTATGTGTCGTGCCATTATTAATAACATGTTTCACTAATGCATTACTTATATTCTCTTTATTGATGGCATATAAATGTTCCCTAATTCGTTCTCTTAAACTCCTATTAGTTTTACCTATGTAAAATGAAAAACATATCTGGCATTGATCCAAATAAACTAAACTTCTGGATTTACAGTTAGCATAAAAGCTAAAGTTATATTCTCTTCCATTATCTGGGTGAATAAACTTACCATCATTTGCTATATATATACATTGATTGCAGGTTCTATAAGCGTAGGTTCCTATTCTCTGTGATGGTACATTTTCCCCAACAACAACTCAAATGCCTGTCCTTCTCTGACTACCAGTGTAAAATCCTCTACCAAAATCAACAACTTTGCAATCCACTTAGTTCTGTCAGTAACTGTTGCCCACTTGTGCTCCCTATGTGTAATCTCCTCGCTCGCCACTGCTTCCGTCATCCACAATTTCACTGTGTATCGCCACAACTGGTACTCTGCAAACCACCATCTACAAATAAAAGGACAAAAATTAAACCCTCTAATATGTAAAGAGAAGGCTCCACCTTATACCCACCTATTCCCAATTACAGCCAAGACCCTATCTGCAAGAAAGAAAAAAAAAATACGTAAATCATCCGAAATACCTAACACACATTCCAAGATATCTTCAAGGACAACTGTGCTTCACATGGATGGGGAGCCTGTTCCACAGATGGGGTAGTCTCTGGGATATATACCTCTCTCTCCAGCAGGTCCTATTTATATCACAGGCAAGCCTAAAGTCTTTAGAATGAGTAATTCTGGTGTTGTTATGTTTTGTGGATATGCAGGAGGTTCATCACAATGGGGTTTGACAATGCCCTGTATACCAGGCTTAGATCTCCCCTCAAAAGCCTTTAGGAGACAGAATATAGGGATAGGGCCTTGAGCCGGTCTGCATAGGACATATTACTTATGCCCTGTATTCTTTTAGTGAGGAACCTCTGTGGATGATTCAATTGTTGGATATGCCTGCTTAAGTACATATCAAAGGGGCATTGTACTCAATGTCAGACTTTCAAACGCAAACCCTGAAGCAAGAAACTTTAGTATCTCTAACCAAAACCAAGGTACTCTTCAGCAACAGAGAATAACTTACTAAGGTTCATCCCACTAGGTCCAAGTAATGAACATTACTGTACCACCCTTCAAAAAGCTAACTGGCTTCACATCTGCAAACATTTCTCTTCTCCTGTCTTTTTTTTTTTTACATATGAGATCATCTACAAACCCTAATGCCCCATAGTCAGGTCCTCCCTGTCAATACCTTCCTCTGGCTAGTCTCTTAGAAGCCAAGATACCTTATAACTTATTAGATCCTATCCCATCTCTCAGCAGGGGAAAGCACTTTCTTAAGTAGCTCCTGCTACCTGAATCTCATTTCTAAGAACAATAGGATTATCAGTTTTTTTTTTAATACCTCGCATGTGCGGCAGCAACCTCCACCCCGTAAAATGGCCATCACAGCTCTCTTTGGCCCCCAGCACTGCAAAAAAGCAGAGACAGACAATCCATAGTTTTCTTTCTTTTCACTTTTTTATTTTTTTGCCTGGATTCATTTGACAACACACAACCGTCAGCACTCTGGTGTTCTCGCAACCCACCCAAAACAGTCAAGGAAACGGGAACCATGAGGCAAGACTGACAAGGTAGAACTGCTCCACAACAATGGCCCCCACTCGTGGAATCCTCCAAAAGCCTGTGAACCTCCAACGCTATCTGTCCTAGCAATATCTGGATGGGTTGGCCAACAGAACATCTGTCTCACTATTTTGACTTGACTCTGAAATCTGTTATGTGCAGGCAATTCTACATTTTGAACATTCCTGATTGCCAAAGCATTGTTAGCATTCCAGCACTCCATTTGCAATTTCAGTGATTATCACTAGATTTATTTATACCTGAACCATCATAGACAAAAATACAACGAGGCTAACACTGCCCAAGGCTACTTGTCTGTAATTCATGACCATAGCAGCCTACCAGACTGATCACGTGCCAATCAACTGTGGAAAGAGCTACTATATTACCATGATCAACCTAAGCCTAAGAAGTTTGTTCAGCGCACATGTGTAGGCCCAATTTAATCCATGTGCAATGCCAATAAATCTGTACTCCTTTTTAGTACTCGAGGTCAAAATTGTTAGGGTAAGTTTGCAAGTAGATTAGTTTTGAAAGAGTGCATTAAAGAAGTATTACTTTCTCCTTGAATGGACAAATCCATCAGAACATGGAGCAAGCCTGTGAACCTTTACCCAATCTGTTATGACCTTGATAGCCAAACACAAGAAAACAATGCCACTTCATGATTCCAATGTGCATGATCCATTGTGAAAACTCCCAACAACGCACGGGCCTTGAATCTTGAGCATCAACGACACCACACTTTCATGTATAAAATCCCCCCCCACTGCTCTAATCAAAAGCCACACCACCCAGGGCTCAGCTGCAGCCAGCCTCCATGCATCACATCCACAGTCACCACCGGGCTCCACCGCCCATGCACCAAGGGCAACCATGCCTCTGAGCCCATGAAACACGCCCCAACATTATATTACTAATAAATAGAAGATATGTGATAAAGCTTGTGCACGTGTGTGACACTCTCTCCTTACCTAGCAATTATCATTGTGATTAGACTTTAGAGGGAAATAGAGACTAAAAACAACAAACAAAAAAGAAAAGTTAAATAGTATACCCCATCAATAGCCAGGATCAGGATGAGCATCAAATGAGCAGTTGCGTAAGGCTAGTAGTATTCAACAGTCTGCCAATGAAGAAACATAGCAAAAACAAAATGCAAAACAGTTGAATAGGCAGGCATATGCCCTCATGACTTATATGAGTAATCCTCTTCAAATGTTTTCCAATACATGATCACGGGATCTCTTTGTAATTATATAACGCAAACACCTTTCCTTACAAGTTTTATCTGTGCAAAAGCCTGCAAATGTAAGACTCTCTTTTCTTACCAAAATGCATTACTTTGTCAGAAACAATTCCACTTCAAAACGAGCTGTGACACAGCATTATAATAATCCTTGCAAGGGTTACAAAACCAGCAGCTTAGAAACTATAATCAATAACTGGGATGTAAAATCAGAGAAACAGGACAGGTTTCAGTTGCAAAGTGACCCTGAGCAAATATAATCAATTTTATTAGGAGACAAGACAGCTTTTTGTCGCTGACAATCCGTCCAGCAGCCCTTTCAGAAAATTTAAGTAATGCATTAGTAGTGAAGTTAACAGACACAAAACCTGGTACCTGGGTGAACACCTCTCCAACGCAAGACAACAGCGAAGCGAGCATGAGCGTCAGTCAGAGCCATTGACAGCCAGATCCAAAAACCCACAAAACAGCTCTCCTGCCAGCAGCAAAGCTCACCCTGCCATTATGTACCCAAAATTCTGCCACTGTTCCTCCTGTGAAAGCCGGAAGCCATAGAAATAACCCCAGCTTGAACCACCGCAACACTTGAGCAGACACAAACAACCTTACCAACAGCCAGATCAGCAACCATGCCAACCCTCCTAAAATGAAATTCATGTTTCTTTTTTTTTTTTTTTTAAACGGCGCTCCACCCAACTAGAGGATGCAACCCTCCTAATGGCAATATAACCCCTGCTCCACCTGCAGAACCAGGGTAGAAAAGCCTACTTGCCTGCTGAGTGAGTCCCTCATGTTAGAAGCCCATGAAACAGCACCGCCCATCACCCAAAACTCCAGTGAGCCCAATGCAGCCACAACAGTTCTGAAAACCCACAACACTCCAACCCCAATAAGCTGTGAACACCATCAGCAAGCAAATACCGAAATCACATTTTTTTTTTTTTATTTAAACTGCACAACTGAAGACACAGCAAAACCCCCACCCTCCCATGACTGGACTAAACGCAAGTTATCATTATCACCAACCTCTGGAATTGAACCTCACTCACCTCCTCCATACCCCACCACTCTAAGTACTACCAGACCACTCTTCCCTTCAGATTGTCAAGGATGAGAGCCTGCTGTATCAAGTTCAGTCCAAAATGTGATTGCTTAACCCAGCTACACTAGACTAAACCTCTTAAGCCCCTCCCCATCATTATCTAATTTCCTACCAACCATCCCTGCCTCCACTTAACCCTTTCACCACCCCAACCCACTTAACTCCCCCTAATATCCACCTAATCCTCCCTCCCCCATGAAGATGTCCCGGGACAACTTGGTTTGTTGCCAAACTTCATATAAATGGTTAAAATTGTGATATACCACAATCTTAAGGAGAGGAAGTTATGTAGCCCAAACTGGCTGGAGTGGTGAGGCATTGCACCCAATAACTTCCATAAAGGCTGTATGTTAGAAATGTAAACAAGTGCATGTTTATAAATAGGTCATATAGCTATCAAAAAGGATAACAACATGGGTTGTGATGTTTCTGTTTGTGATGATAAGAAGTAAAACTGAATAAGAAACGAGTGAGCCTTATCTTATTAAAATAAGAAGTCATACACTGTGTGTCATTTGGTAGTCATTCAAAAACTTTTTCTAATTATTTCTTCAAAGTTATTTTATGGAAATAAGATTAATCCCATTTGCTTCAGTCTAAATCAGCAATGACCTGCAGAATGGCAAATACTTTTCTGTTTATATGCTGGCCAGGGACTTTTTACTGTATTTAAAATCAGCATAATATTTTGTAAAGGCAGTTAATGTTTAGCTGTCAAATGCTTTGTAAACCGAAAATAGTATAAATGCTTAATGAGTGAGTGAGCAATGTGATACCAGGGACAAAAGCTTCTGTACACCATCCATCTTGCTGTAGTAGCAATTCTGGTTTTGCACTTCTCTAGGATCTGCTGCAAATAAATGTCTTTGGTGCTATATGACTGTTTTTACTTAAAATTCTTAAAATTAATAAAAAATTAAAATAATTAAAATTTAAAATAATTAAAGGTGCAGAGTCAGTCCTCCTGACCCACTGTCTGCCTTTGCCTGTAGCCTGAATACCAGAAGGTGTGTCTGAATTAAAGCTCAGACTTGTATAACAAGCTTAGCTATCACAAAATAAGACTTCAAAATTTCTGCCCTGAGGAGTACAGATTCATTTTAAGCTGAGAGTAAGTAAAACTTTTATTTTTCTTTCCCCCTATATCGTTCATTTAGATCAGATAGAAAGTCTTTCATTAAAAACTGAGATATATAGCTGTACTCACCACTAACTGTGTAAAACCTGCTGACTATTCAGATATACTTTCAGACTGCCAGTTACCACCTTAGCAAGTTACAAAACATTTTCCATTCATTATGGAAAGTATGTTTTCCAAACTGTATCTGTACCTGTGGTATTATATTTGGCAGTCTGAAAGTATATCTGAATAGGCAGCAGGTTTTACACAGATAGTGGTGAGTACAGCTATATATCATCAGTTATTAATGAAAGACATTCTATGCCTACTAAACCGGGTTGACTTTTTCGAGAGTCACCAAGGCCATAGCTGAGGGGAAGGTAGTTCACACAGCCTACCTTGACCTCGCCAAGGCTTTTGACACCATTCCCCACTTGGGAATTATAGAAAAACTCACCAGCCTGAACATAAACCCCTACATCACAAGATGGGTTGCCAACTGGCTTACAGACAGAACTCACACGGTAAGAATCGCGGGCTCCAGGTCCAACACTAAACCAGTCACAAGTGGTGTCCCACAAGGCTCAGTCCTGGGACCCCTACTGTTTGGCATATACTTCTCAGAAGTACAGGCAAACACAGGAGGACTATGGCTAACCATGTTTTCCGATGACTGCAAACTGGGAGCCATAATTGACTCTCTGGCTGACATGGACATTCTCCAAAAAGGCCTTACTGAGACGGACACCTCGTGTCAAAAGTCATGGTGTCAAGCTGAATGCCAAAAAATGCATAGTCATCCTGTTTGAGAAAAACAAAACACCCATGAATTACCTCATATGTGGCAGCCCCCTTAATACAGAAGAGGTAATAAGAGATCTGGGGACCCAGGTAGATAGTAATCTCTCCTTTGACAATCATATTGCCAAATGAGTTAGGAAATCCTTCTATGTAGCCCATCTAATTACTAAAGGGTTCACATCTAGAAATAAAGAGGTTATAGTGCCCCTCTACTTGTCACTCATCAGACCCATCATAGAGTACAATGCCCCGTTTGGGATGTACCTCACAAGACACTTCCAACAGCTGGAAAGACCACAAAAGTACCTCACCAAGAGGATTACTGGCCTCAAACATATATCCTATGCAGCCCGATTGGAAAAGCTCTAGCTGCACTCACTTACAAAGCCATGTCCAACTCAGAATTGATGGACATGCTCCGCCTAAAGAAATCCAAGTCACTGCGAGCCACTCGCTCTAGTGAGCTAAACCTCACCACAACAATAAGTAGAACATGCTGGAGGGATGGTTTCCTGTCACAGAGACTCCCCATGCTTTGGAACAAAATTCCTAACTACATTAGGCAGAGCCCCTCACCAACACTCTTCAAGAGAAACCTTGACGAGTGGATGGGTAACAGAAAATACACCCCTGGGATCACTTCATTGGCTCTTCTTGACAGAGGCTCAGTTAATTAATCAATAGGGCGGTGAAAGCTGACACACACTGGCTAGGCTTATAAATGCCCTTGGGCAGATAGCCTAGTACCTACCTATGAACCTATGTCAGAATGTTTCTATTGCACTGTTTCTTTCTAAACAATTAGCTGAAACGAGCACCTGTTTAATTTTGTTGTAGATATTTCCATTTTAATAGTGTTCTAAGACATATCTTGCACTGTACACACTGGGTTGTTTACTACTGTAATTATTTCCACTTTTTTTGCTGAAGTGTTATACACACTAAATAATCATGATTAAAATTCACCTACTCAATACATAATCTACAAAATTTAAAATTCCTCAAAGGTGCTGAGTACACATCTGGTTACGCTCTCAGGAAATCCAAAAGGGAGATTCTACCCCCTCCAACACCACCACAACCACCATCCTACTACTACCTAAATATTCCTGGTATAAAATCACACATACAACTACAAACTCAGTAGTGTGACAGTTTGTGACCCAGTACAGTTAAATACGACATAGGTGGATCACAGAATGGCATTTTTGCATCTGATGTAATTGTTAAATTATGTTGCATTCATCTGATGGTTGTTGTTGTTATTGTTGTTGTTGTGTCTTTCGGCTTTTCCTGGTTAGGGATCGTCACAGCGGAACTCCGGTTCGCTAATGATTGGCAGTAGAATTTTACGTGCCGAGTTGCTGGCCCTGACGGACAACCTTCAACGAAGGTACGCCCATTCACGCATGTCTCCACACAGAAGACGCTCTAGCTGAGAATCGAACAGGACAACGTCTTACTGTGAGGCGACAACACTACCGCAGCAACACCACCGCAGTATGCATTCGTCTGATGGTGGAAGGAGGTTATATTGCATTGGACAATTAGCCTAACTCTTGTATATTTTTCCCTGGTTTAACATTCTACCTTTTCTCTAGCTACCTCATTCTTCTTGCTGTTTTGGTGGCCTGTCCAGTTCTGTATAAAATGCCTCCATGGATTCCCTGATGACTGGAAAGTTCACTGCAGTTAAGGTTTATGGTTTTGTGGTATTGTAATGTTTCACTGCTACACATTATAAATTTCTGTGTTTTTAAATAAAGTATATAGTTTATTATTAAATGTAAATCGAGTTATTAATCAGTAGTTTCAGCTGTTCACTGGTGTATACAGATGTGATGTACCTTACATGAACCACATCAAAAGAACATACCGTATCACTTTCATGTCATTGATGCTAATATTTCATGTGTGTGTGTGTGTGTGTGAGACTTTGTGTGTGTGTGTGTGCGCGCGTGTGTTTGTGTTTATGTAGTGTCTTTGTAGATGTAAGTGAACATTTACAAAACATAACTTTTTTGTATATGTGTAACATCTGTCAAACAAAAAAATCAAAACTGTTTTTTTAATATAAATGCAACATCTATCACTATTAAGATTATTCTGCACTCATTTAAAGGTTTTAAAAATTGTGCATGTCCTAACAAAGGGAGAATGTCTTTCTTAAACTGAGGATGTTCTTAACACAATGCAGACGTGAGATGTTTCTGAAGTTACATGTAGAATCGTTACTCGGAAGTAATTTCATTCTATTATATATATTCAGATTCAGTGCTTGCCAAATCACAAAGAAGCTGATAAGTATGGCTATTTAACTCTTTTACATTAAAACTAAAATGACATTATATCTGTTCTAAGACACAGAATACAATAGAAGTCATTCATGATTTTCCTTCTAAGAAAGGCAGTAAAGGAACAGTAGTCTCTGTGCAGATATTATTAAAGCATCGTCATGCAGAGCCATATTAATCCAGCTGAGTTCTTACAAGGGATGTGCATAAAAAATTTGGGACCTGGACTGAATGCATCTATAAATCTGTGTGCCACTATGTCTGACCCTACTACATGCTAATGTACATTAAACTTCAGTTAACTGCCAGTTAAAATTTCTTGGCCCAGTTCCTCAGCCACTTCATGAATCTTATATATCATCTGAGATATTTTCCTGTGGGGATTCTTAATGCCATTTTACATTATTTTACATTCCTCTAGGTCTAGGTTCTGGGTAGCTAAGTCCATCACTAAGTGTCTCTAATAGTCTTTGTAAAGCCATATATCATTCACAGACATGTTTGTTTTGACTGCATAAGCATATTTATTTGAAAAAAATGCCTTATACTGCAAGACAAGTTAAAACATAAGGATGTAAAAGGGATGTGTCAGGCCTCCTTCGCCACCAAACTGCAATGCTGAATTAAAATCATTTTCTTTTCTGCAGGCTGAAAATGCCCAGTGATGAAATAGGGCATTTAAGAAGCTAGTAAATCAGTTGAATACTTTGGTGTAGTTCTAAAAAGCAATATCAGCAAGCTCCTGCCTGCCTAAATGTTTATGCATGCATTCAAAAAGAGTTATAGGATTAGTCAATCCAGAAAGTAGTAACGGCATGCTGAAGGAATTAGGCCTTCTCAAGGTGAAAAGTAATCCACGTGCCCCATTTATATTACAAAATATTTCATTAGATTCGCCAAACTGGAGATTTAACGGACTGATCCATAGTTATCTGAATAATATTTATCTCTAGCTTTAAAAATCAAAATCAAAGCCACGCCATTCACTGTTTATCTAATATTTATTCTTTATTGGTATCACAGATGCATATTATTTAATAAGTTATATTTGTATTTATATAAGAATCATGGGTGTATTGGGTTGTAGTTAATTATATTAAAGTGAGATGCACCGAGTCTCATGTCACTGAATGTATTCTTGTGAAAGAAGTTTTCTTAGAAGAAGTATTCGCTATGATCTCCATCATACATCTCAAAATCTTAGTGCGAGAAATGTAGACAAAGCAAAACATAATTGGGGACACAGGCAGGAAAATAAGAACAAATTTTAAATATTGTTCTTGTAAACTCCGAAAGTTGCTACAACAGCAGGTCTTGTGTTAGCATGCATTTTTCTGATGAATATGAAGTCTGAAACTCAAATGTCTGTCATTTTTAGTGACTTCAAGCCCCAATAATTTGCCTGAGAAATAGAACAAAAATATGACTCAAAAAGTTGGATATTCTGTGAAAGTCTAGACAATTGAGAGGTATGATTTCTATTTTGATTCTTCTGGGAGAGGTTCATGACCCATTTGTCTGCATTTGAAGCACCAGCTGTTTCTGATTACTTCCTCTGTTATGCAGACATTGTTTTTCTGGATTGAAATACTTCTTTGCACCCTGCTGCTGATATCCTTTTCTTCTGCTGCATTCTGTAGCCCCTGCGTCTTTCCTGGATAACTTTGCTCTATATTGTCAGTGGTCTTTGAAGTATTATTTGCCTGCCTGGTCTTCTTTCTTATAGACTGGTCATTTGACATAACTGCTTTCTTCTGGATTTGCTTGCCATTTCTTTTTATGTCATAATGTGCTCCAGGCTTCCAGCCCCTTCCATGAAGCTTTGTCTATTTTATTTCATTCATTTTTTGTTATAAAACTGCCATGCATCTGCCATGTTGGTGCCTCTTCTTATGCTATCTCAGGCTGAAACCATCAGTGTGGTGGGAAATCTACAGTTATGAGAAAGCCGTTTTCTTTTAGTTTTCTCTTCAGATCATCTGCTTCTTTGCTATGTTGAGTAGGCATCCATTAATTTGATGTTATTTTGTTGCTACAAGAGAGATCTCTTCTTCCTACTATATCTAATAATCTACTCTTTTATTGGAAATGAACTGTCATAAGCAAGTGCCTGGAGATGTTTATCTGTGTTTTCCTCTTTCTATCTGTGTGTCGGTTTTTTTCTAAAAGCAAAGCTTGGTGGTATTTTCATCTTCTCTCATCACATATTCTACAAAGTCTGACAATTTTTGAGCTTTTATGTTCTCTGAAATGCCAGTAATTTGTATGCTACATCTTTGACTTCTATTTTCCAAACATTCCCCTTTCATTTGTAACATTTATACCTTCTTCTCGAACTTCTGCTCTTTGAGTGATTCCTGTGTTATTTCCTGTCGTTTCTGCATACTTTGCTGCATAGCAACATTCATCTTAAACATGCTGTACAGTTGAATGGTAGACCTGCATGTTGTCCTCAATCACTGAAAAGTGATCAAACAACAGTTTTATCTTCTCTTCAGAATTACCCTGATAAATTGAGTAAGTAACTCATTTTCCAGCTGTTGCAATATCCCTGCCATTGTACCTCCGATTTCTGCTGCCCTGTCCCTTTTATAGCTGAAATGCAAAATAGTATTTATTTTGCTTATTTTGTATGTTGGTAGGGAAAGAGAGCAAGCTAAGCTGCTGTTTTCTCCTAGGCCAAGCAAAACCCCACCAAGCCCATATTTTTGCTGTGACATACGTAGAACAATATGCAGAACAATGGTAGTACTACTGCAGAAGGTGATGACAGACATGAAACGTTGTCTTCACTGGAAGCCAAATAAAGGAATATAATTAAAAACTTAACATGTACAATCCTGATAGAGGTATGTAGATGAAAGTCACAAAAGAAACCATTAAGCACCCCAAGGGAATATATAGCATCCATATGGGAATGCTGTTACAAATGTCAGATATAAGAACAATGCAATGCAATTTGAAGATCTAAAGAAAGTACTCACAGGAGATAAAGTGTTTCTCATAGTCACATTGGTAAATGATGTGGTAGTCTTCATGAAGAGATAATAGCATCAGAAATACACCAAGATGATTGCTGTTGGAGGGTGCGGGAAGGTAATTTTCCCATTGTTCACAACTCCGGCTCAATACAGTTTGGAAACTTTCTGCTTAAGAAATCCCATTCTACAAAAGAATGCAGGAAAGGAATGTCATTCATCAGTCTTCAAAGTAAAGTATCTGCATTTTAGAAATATGCACATCATAATCATTATATGTATATGGCACTGTTGCAGTCTGCTTCTCTGTACATTTAACAACCCTTACTTTGTATGGCATCAGTACGATTTGTTGTCTGCATAATGTTGCTGTCCAATCTCTATATGTTTTTGGTACAGATGTTTTTCTCGCTTGAGTGTGCCTGCTCTTTGAGCTATATTTTTCAGCATTCTGGTCTTGTTATTCTTCCCTGGCTGCAGGTGGGCTGCAAAATGAAAATAGTTAATTACATAATGTTGGGCAAAGTTTCTCAAATTGGCTGCATCTGTTTAATTATACATGTGGTTTTAATTTTTGATTTTAATCAAACTGGCATGAATCTGGATCCTTCAACCTACTTGTTATGCAGGCATTACTTCTACTTTCATTGCAAAAGGGCAAATTACCTAACAATCACACTTGTAGTCTTTGTGATGACCCAGGGAAAATTAGGTAAACATATTATTTCTTGTAATTGTTAGTTATAACCTACAGTTTTTTTCTCACAATTTTGTAGTAGATTTCCTCATAAGAAGAAATGTTGTATCATCTTGCATTTTGTCTTATAAAGTATTTGCACATGAACCTGAAATATTTTGCATCACTACAGCTTGTTGTTACAGGAAAAATCACAGCTAAAAACTGTAGCCTTTCAAGTGTTATGCATTAGAAGAAAATAGGTTGTTTGAATCCATCATTGGAATTTGTTTTCCTTCTGTATATCTTCTGAACATATGACTCAGTCTGAATTTTAAGTAAACAGTTTTATTTCCTTACCACTGTACATATATCTAGTGGCCCAAATGCTATTTGTAAAGGTAATATATTTGAACAATCAGCTCAGGATTTTTTCTGTATAATAAATAACCATTTATCCAAACATAATTTCACTTGCAGTGCATCCAAAAAATGTTAACTGTCATGCTTTTGTTCATCTGCTTAAAAGTGCACGTTGTAACCATATTCTTAAAAATGAGAGCTGCCATACCTGCTCAATGACATAAACCAAACATTACCAAGCTGTACATTTTTGGTGAAAACCCTGACAGCAATTAAGGGATTTGGGCTTGTGGAGTAGTATTCACAGCAGTATTCTTCAAGTTTAAAAAGTGGTGATAGGGCTGGCATGGAGACGTCGTAAAGCAGGGTGCTTAAAATGGTATGCTGATCTGCTAGCGATATACTATGCCATGTAGGAGGGGTTCTTGAACAGAATCCTTATGTATCTCACTTGCATAGAGATGGCAGCTTAGATGTTTAGAATTGCTCACCTTCAAAGGATGGGAGAACAATGTTACAAGTAACTGCACTGTACTGTAAGAATAAGAAGAGCCATGAGAGGGTGTGATTAGGGTATAATGGGCTTTGATTTTGGAAGCATTAGTTCTTATCTCAGAAAAGCATAATGGGAAATGGGTAGCAACAGTCAATGAATGGTTGTTGGTGGGGAAGCTGACAGTTTTTTTGGGGGGGGGTGATAGGGGGTTCAGTGTCTGAATGGGTACTTTGAAGTGGGCTGGGGCACTGAGTTTTCATGTTGAGTTCACAAGGGTAAGTGCAGGCACTGGTTACTGACATCTTGTTAAGAGACATTTGCAGTCCAGTAGTCATAGCTGGGATGGAGTGGTGATACATAAAAAACGTTGATCACTGGCATGGAGTGGAGGATGATGTAGAACACTGAAGAATAACTGGGAGAAAAACGGTAAGCACATGCTTCAGAATAAAGATAAAAGTATCTAAAGAAGTAAAACTAATCACCCTTAAAGGGGCAAAGTCAAGGAACTGGAATTCTCAGGCTGTGAATGTGTAAATTGCTATTTTATCTATCTGTCTGTCTCTTTCTCTCTATATTTACATGTTTATATCTGTCTAATCTGTCATCTTTTTCCTATCTTTGTGTGTCATTACCTATCTGTCTAAATGTCTGTCCATTTATTATTGCTCTTTGGGAAGTTTCTTTCATCTTCATGTTTTTTCTGTGTAGTTGGTCATTTGTTTTTTTTTTTCTTTTTCCTAAGCTAATGGCTCTTTTAAATATAAAGGGTGGAAGCTGGTTGTGAGGAGGTAGTGAAAATGCTTTGCTGGAGGCTCTTTTGAGTTGGTATTTTGAGTCTGACAGTCTGTACTTCACTGAGAATGTCTTAAAGCTTTTCTCATCAAACATATTTTTGTGTTCTATACTTGAACTCTGCTGAGAGGTAACAGTTGGTAGCACAGAATACATTCTAACTATAAAATGTCTCTAATGTTGGATGACAGAATGCCATAATAACTTTATTATTGACATTTCTTGACTAGGTTAGTCCTATCAGGTGGCTGGCCTCTTTTCTGGGCAGACCTGAGCAGTGGCAGCTGGTGACTTCAAATCAAAGGGGGGCTGCAGGAGACAGCTGAATTGGTGGGGCCAACGGGAAGGGGTGAGGCCAACTAGAAAAGGGTGGAGCTATGCTAAAAAATGCAATAACTGGGACTTTAATTAAATATGCTGCCCTGGGTGCCACTGCCAAACCGTCATTATGAGAGCCCAATCAAGACAAAATGAATTGTAGAAGAAAAAAAATATTTCAATGCATTGGCTACATGGCAGCTTACTTAATATATAGATGGAAACAAAAAGGCTGTGACATGAAAAAATACATTACTTTTTAAATACGTTACTGGAATGCCAGTCATAATCAAGTATAAGAAAAACAAGCAGCACTCAGCTCAAACCACTTCTCCTTGCACTGCAGTTCTAATTATAATTTATATTCAGCTTTACAAAAGTACCAAGTAGCATGCTGAAAGTACTAATACCCCCCACTTGTAAAAATGTTTCTTATCCAAAAAAGACCTGCTGCCTGACAGCAACTATCTACTTGTTTCATGGGGAAAACATGATCAAGGTAAAAAATGAGCAGCAAACAAGAAACAAGCTGAAGATAAATTGCTTAAAGGATTACTACACAGGTTATGGACCACACATGATTCTGTTTAGTTTACAAGTAAAGCCTGCAAAGATGACTGCAAGTCTCCAACAAATGTAATAAGCTTCTGAAAATACTGTAATCCTGTCCTTTATTACTAATACTGTCATATGCATTTCAATACCTAAGGCTTATACGCTATCTAGTTATGTAAATATTCTCTGCATGGCAACAACAAAATGGCTTTCAATGTTTGTAATTCTTTAATAGTATGCTTATTAAAGCTTACTTGCATCTTACAGTGTCAGACAAGCTTACCTGATGGTCATTAAAGCATTGCTACTTAAACACAAAGCAACAGGCACTGCAACAACATGCATTTTCTGAATAAGAAGCATAAATCAACAGTATAAAAATATGGGTCTATATTACATTCTGGAAAACTGACAATGTTGAATCTGACATTGTTGACACGACAATAACGAAACTGCAGAACATCGAACAATTAAACAGAAATCTCTGTAAGGGGAGATTTCCATTTACTTCAATGTAGTGTGGTCTCGGAGTTGGTATATTTAAGTAGTGGGGGTGGGGTGGGGTGTGTAGGGGGGCTTGCCCCCCTGCCTACATCATTTAGCTTTTTTTTTTTTTCCTGAACATTCGATGTTTTAACAGTTCGATCACTAAAGGTCGACCTTTAGTGATTCAAACTGCTAAATATTTGATGTTCTAATATAGACCCTAAAAATATGACAGAAAACCAGAACATTCTGAAAAATCAAGGACAGATGAAAAGCCACTGTAGTACTTGTGTCTACCTTGGATGGAGGGATACTCTGCACACTTACACTGCATAACTGCTCCTTGTCTTGCTTGGACACATCCAGAGTCACTACGTGGGGGAGTGGGGTGCAACAAGTATGTCACAATTTGAAATGTCTCTGGCTGACAGTGATGGCCCTGACATATTTGTCATACCTCTCAGCCTCAGAGCAAGAAATCTGGACAAAGCCATAAACAGAAGTGGGACAAAAACTCAAAAATAAGGACAATTTTTAAATATTGCACTTATAAACTTAGAAAGATAATTCAATAATAGGTATTGTATTAGTATGAATTTTCTGTAGGGTATGAAATCTGAAACTCAAATGTCTGTCATTATTTTCTAACTTTAATCATTAATGATTTGCCACTAATTTGCCAGAAAACCACAATTTTATGAAAAACGGACCAAAAATGTGATGCAAAAATATAAAATAGCCACACAATACAGCTGGGAACCTGTCAAAAAAGGGACACTTTTTAATATTAGTACTGTTAACTTGAACAGCTGAAAAAAATAAGAGAATCTACATGCATTTCTGAAATTAAAAGTAATCTATAACTCTGATCATTACAATTATTTATTAATTGTAAACCCTCCACGTTTTCTTCCAAATTTGCCATTTTGTGGAGGGATTATTAGGGAGAGAGCAAAATGTTGAGCCAAAATTAGAGCCAGTTGAGAGGTCTGGATATATCTAATGCTATAAAATGATTTATTTGAACATACCTCTCATCCTCTTAATGCAGAAAATCTAGTCAAGGCCAAATATATTGGGGGAACATACAAACAGTATTAAAAATTGCTCTTGTATAAACTTAGTCAGTTGACAGAACCACAAGTTTTGCTTTAGCATGCATTTTTCTGAAGAGTATGAAGTGTGAAATGCAATGTCTATCATTATTTAGTGACTTCCTAAGTGATTTGCCAGAAAACCACAAATTTTATGAGGAACAAACCAAAAATAAGAAGCAAAAATCTATTTATTCTGCAAAAATCTGGACAGTTAAGAGCTATAGTTCAGCTGAGGCTGTCTGAGTTTACCGCCCATCCCCCCCTCACAAAATCATGGTCGAATGGGGCCTCCCCCCTGCAGCTATTCCAATGTCCCATTACTTGGCTATTTCACCCCATTTACCATAAACACTGTAATGTGCATACTGCTTTACTTTTACGATGGTTTGGATTTCATTTAAACATTTTATTTTACATTTTACAGCACAAACACTAATGGACATCTAATAAAATAAAATAAAAAAATATATAATAATCCACCAGGTAGAAGCTCCGTTGCTCTCAAAAAGAATAAAATGTGAAAAGTGTAAAAGCAACAAAGGAGCGACCAAGGCAACAACAGTCACTGAGATAAAAAAGTCACTGAATCCTTTACCATAAAACGCTTTATTGAAGCCAAACAAACCATAAAAAGTGGTAAGCACTTTCGCATAGAGCTTCCTCAGACCAACAATAAACACAGAAGTAAAAGCATCTTATATAAAAGAATTTGAACATCAAATCCTCCAATCATGAATAAGTACCAATTATTCACTAATGAGCCCTTAGAAACATACTACCATGACGATAAATACACAATACAAGACAGCATGAATAAAGACTATAGAAAACACATAAACATCTGTACATAATATAAAGTGGTGTATATCTAAGAAAGTAGACATTTAAAACCTAACAATATAATATGTGTACAATAAAATCAAATACTGTTTCCTGATCCTAAGCTTTCTTAACAACAGCTTCAAAGAAGCCCGTTTATTCAGGCCACTGACCCTATCGGCTCTCAAAATGATCATCCAATTGGTCTCCTTATACTCCATATGATTACGGATATCTCCTGCTCTAATAGTGGGTATTATGATGTCAATAACCCTGAACATGAAGCTGTGTGCTCACCACACTCTGTAACATGCTTCGATAGAGCATTATGAGTAGAATGTACCGGAATACTGTACATATGTTCCCTCATCCTCTCGCGTAGGGACCTGTTGGTCTTTCCTACATAAAACAACTTACAGTGAACACACTCAGCTAAATAAACCACATTTGTGGTTCTACAATTGGCTTCTACATGAAAAGTGAATGCTCTATTTAAATCAGGATGGTTAAAGGTCTCAGAAGTATTAATCAAACCACAAAAATTACAAGTACCACAAGGGCGGGTCACTCCTGTCCTCATGGCATTGGTCCCCAAATCTCTACCTTGGCATAACAACCTCTTCCAATTCTTCCTGTTCCTGTATAAAAACAAAGGCTTATCACCAACTATGCCACCAACCATGAAATCCACTTGCAAGATGGACCAATGCTGCCTGAAGAGCTCAGTGAGTGTTCTATGGTCTCGTGTATAGAATAGAGGTATCTTCACAAAGCCCCTCTCAATTATACACTGTTCAGGGGCACGCGATGATGCCTCAACAGCAGGACCATAATAAAGTGTTGCTATACCTTCCCTTAGTGAACCTAGATCAGACCAATTATTAGCAATCTCTTCCTTCCTGTAACCTCTTGACATAAGTCTTTGTTCCAAAGAACTAACTTCAGTCTGAAAACCCTGAAGTGTGGGGTTCAAACAGGATGCTCTAATACCCTGTCTGCGTAACAAATTATGGAAAATATAATTGGGGTGCATACTGGTCCTACTGAGTAAAGTATTCCTAAAACAGGATTTGCGAAAAATACCTGTATTAATGATGGACCCTTGTAACTTTTCAATAAATAGTTCAAGGAATTCAATGCGTGTCTTAGAAAACTTCATGGTGAACTTTAAACATTCACACAGACCATTCATAAAGGTGGAAAAATCATGCAAGACAGCTATAGATCCACCCCAAAGAAAAAACAAGTCATTGACAAATCATCGATAAAAAACTACATTAGCTTTGAATTCCTCAGATGGAAACAACACAACATTCTCCCATTGTGCTAAAAACATATTGGCATAGCTATTGGCACAGGAAGTGCCCATAGCTACGCCATGTTTCTGAATGTAAATGTCTCCATAAAAAGTGAAAATGTTATTCTCTAGTATTATTTCTAAAAAATAACAAATAAGATCAATCTGCTTGTCCTGATGCTCACTGTTGGCCATGAGATATTCATGCACATACCTCAAGCCCAACTCATTTGGAATCATTGTAAAAAGGGACTAAATGTCCATGGTGACAAACACTAAGTCATCAACATCATGTATACCTTGTATACACCCATAAAAGTCCAAAAGAAACTGTTTAATGTCTCTAAGTACGACCTTGTTCATATTAATAATCGGTCTAAGATATTTCTGCACATATATTGATAAAGGTTCCGTAACCCACCCAGCACCTGACACAATGGGTCTCATGGGTGGGTTAAACATATGTTTATGGACCTTAGGAAGTCCTTGTATTATAGGCAATAATGGATCAGAGACTCTCAGATAATGAAAAGTATCATCAGAAATCAATCTCCCAGAAATTATATCCATGATCGAGTTCTAAATACCTGCAATGATTTTACAAACATCCTCTGTAGTGATTCTACTATAATAAGTACCATCACTTAACATGTCCACCATAGCTTCAGTGTAATGTGTACTATTCATCACAATGACTAGTCCTCCATTATCAGATGGCCTCACAATAATCTTGGAGTTATCTTGTAAACGCCTCAAGGCTTTCCTCTCATTAAAGGTGAGATTGTGTCTCAACCCCCCTCGGGGGGGGGGGGGGTTCATAGTTTCATAGTTTAGTACTAAGCTAACTGCCCTTGTGAGCCATTTTAAGCTTAGCCAATTATCCCGTGTGAGACTCAAACCCTGCACCTTGTGTTTGTAAGGCAAACACCTTAGCCATTAAGCCACCCTCCCCACCCCAGATATCATCTTCAGTTAGTTTCATATACGCCTCAACTAAAGGATAATTTATGGGAGTAAAAGTGCTTAGTTTTTTAAAATAGGGGTGTTTACTATCAAACCCTTGGGGCCTCTCATCTATATTGACATTACTATGACACAACCGCAACATAAAGTTTGTACAAAATACCTTCAAATCCAAGATTGTGTCAGTCAGCTTGCTATCGCAAGATGGAATGAAGGACAAACCCTTACATAAACACTTGACTCATCAGGGTCCAAAGCATGAGATGATATATTTAAAATCAACGACTCGGTAATTTCCCCAACATTTTCTTCAGGGTATGGTTCTGATTGTATTCCTCTGATAATTTCCTCTTCTGATGACCCCTGCTCACTGATCTGGTGCGTCTCATCGTCCTGTCCACCCTGACAGGTAGAGGAAAAGGTAGATGACCCAGGGGACCACTAACATCAGAAATGGCTCATGGCCATAAAAACACATGACCCAGCCTAAAATCATTACAGTCTCTTAATATCTTAGTCTTTTTCTGCTGTAGCAGTTTCCGTTCAAAAACGGCAACTCCATCGAGTATGCTTTCAAAGAGCGGATCCACAGTCTTTCTAGAAAATTTCTTAAATAAAGTCTCTTGTTTCAGTCTAAGGCTCCCTCTTAAATTGTCCTCCTCAGGACTGAAAAAGTCATTAGGTAATAATCACTAGTCAGAATTTTATGAACTATAACATTTGGATACAAATTATGTCCCACTGGCTTAAATGGAGTACTCACATTGTTATTATCAGACAAAACATCATTTACAACAACATCAACCTGTTGATCCAAACAACAATTAGAAACAGGGTTGGCATCACTGCCCTCAGTGGAAATAATCACTTTCAATCCACTGGTAGCAGGCAGAGAGACACTATTACCCCTGTCTACGGAAGGCAAATTAATGCTATTATTAATATATCTTCTCACATTTGACTGGCTCTCATTAATGACTAAACCAACTTCTTTCACTGCATGAACACTGCAGTGCACATTATTAACAGTAGATTGTCCAGCTCGTGGCCATAAAAACACATGACCCAGCCTAAAATCATTACAGTCTCTTAATATCTTAGTCTTTTTCTGCTGTAGCAGTTTCCGTTCAAAAACGGCAACTCCATCGAGTATGCTTTCAAAGAGCGGATCCACAGTCTTTCTAGAAAATTTCTTAAATAAAGTCTCTTGTTTCAGTCTAAGGCTCTCTCTTAAATTGTCCTCCTCAGGACTGAAAAAGTCATTAGGTAAACGCATATATTTAGCGCTTACCTCAAGGTTAAGTTGTTGCCATCTCATCATGAGCTCAGGGTAATGTGAACCCTGGGTGGGCATATTCAACACCCTAAGACCTCGAGGAACAATTTTCTTCTCTAGGCAGTATTCAAAGTGTTGCCGTTGTAATTGAAGCTTCTTAAGCTTCAAAAAGTCTTGTTCTATCTCTTCCATGTCTCATTGTAACTGTTCAAACTCCTGGGTCACATCTGTAATGTCATCATTGGTATCATTCATATCCAGTTGCCATAACAACCAATTGTCCTTCTGTAAATATCTAGAAAAAGTTCCAAGAGCACTGCCTCCGACTTGATACTTCTAGCCGGGTTATAATCCAACTCCATGGTGGTGGACAAGTCTGTGGTCATGTCCCAGTGGATTATGAAACAACAACAAAATAAACCAAATAAAATATAATAATCCACCGGGTAGATGCTCCGTTGCTCTTAAAAAGAATAAAATGTGAAAAGTGTAAAAGCAACAAAGGAGCGACCAAGGCAGCAACAGTCACTGAGATAAAAAAGTCACTGAATCCTTTACCATAAAATGCTCATAATGCTCTATCAAAACATGTTGCAGAGTGTGGTGAGACAAACAGCTTCATGTTCAGGGTTATTGACATCATAATACCCACTATTAGAGCAGGAGATATCCATAATCATACGGAGTATAAGGAGACCAATTGGATGATCATTTTGAGAGCTGATAGGGGCAGTGGCCTGAATGAACGGGCTTCTTTGAAGCCATTGTTAAGAAAGCGTAGGATCAGGAAATAGTATTTGATTTTATTGTACACATATTGTTAGGTTTTAAATGTCTACTTTCTTAGATATACACCACTTTATATTATGTACAGATGTTTATGTGTTTTCTACAGTCTTTATTCATGCTGCCTTGTATTGTGTATTTATCGTCATGGCAGTATGTTTTTAAGGGCTCATTAGTGATTAATTGGTACTTATTCATGATTGGAGGATTTGATGTTCAAATTCTTTTATATAAGATGCTTTGCGAAAGCGCTTACCACTTTGGCTTCAATAAAGCATTTTATGTAAAGGATTCAGTGACTTTTTTATTTCAGTGACTGTTGTTGCCTTGGTCGCTCCTTTGTTGCTTTTACACTTTTCACACTAATGGACATCTGCTAAACAAAGCAATGCAGTCTCACAATGAAAATAGACTTAGCATTAAAACTTCTCTGCCCTTGAAACTCATATTCATTGAAACAGCATTTAAACCCACATTCAAAGAAAATACATCTGGACAGTGGCAGATAAAGATTAACTTTGGGCTGTTTTCAAATCATAGGCCCCTTGCACAGAAAACATACATGTGTTATTTGATACAGCTTCCTGATTGCATTACATTATATTCCTCATATAATACAGTAGAGCTGTTAGAGGGCATTTTAAATTTATTGTTTTGTACATTTTCCAGTAAACAATGAAACAAAATGCATGCACTAATAATGACAAAACTGCCCAGTTCAGAACATTTCCATCATAAAAGTTTACTCAAACATTTACAATCCACCAGTGTCAGTAAATATGCACAATCTCTGCAGAAGTAAAAGTTATCCAAATAATTCCATATTAAAGAGATCTGTAACTAATGAAGAGGTTGCTGCAAGCAAATAACTTTAATATTTCATTGTTTCATCTACAAATAAAGTGCCTATTGTCGTTGAATAAATTGCCTATGTTACAATAAAAAAATGATAAGCTAGTAATATTGCAATAGGGAATGGATGGCAAACTAATAACAGGTTCATCATTACTAGGTATCTCCACCAAAAAGGACATTCTCAGGACTGCAGCATCCACCCCCTTTAAAAGTACAACACAGTGCAGTATCAGCAATGCATCTATATACTGGCAGAGTAGAACCCACAGCCTTCTGCATCAAAAGCAAGTACACTATCTGTTGTGCTACTAACAATATGAGCAGACTCAGCATAAGCAGCATTAAACTTCTCTTCAACTCTCAGCTCCTTGTAAAATCCACTTGACACTCAACTGTATCTCTCAACTTTGAAGCACAATAAATCTGGAAAAAGCCAACATTTATTGGGGGGGGGGGGCAAAAGCAGAAAAACAAGGGACACATTTTAAACATTGCTTGTATAATCTTGGAAAGTTGCTAGAATAAAATGCTGTGCTACCATCATGCATTTCACTGCCAAGTCTTGAACCCTGGACCCTGTGCACTACAGTCAGAGCAACATACCACTATGCCAAAACAGTTGTTCCTTGAAGGACAGGTAGACTGAAACTTAAATGGCTATCATTTACTGAATTCAGTTCTCACCATAGCTTTCAACCTCTTAGCACAAAACACCTAGACAAAGCCAACAATGGGGGAATACAGCTCCCAAACATATTCACTGAATTCAGTTCTCATCATAGCTCTCAAAAATTTAGCACAAAAAAACCTGGACAAAGCCAATAATGGGGGAATATAGCCCCAAAAATAAGGACAAATTTCAAATATTGATCTTATAAACAGAAAATTGCTAGAATAAAAGGTTTTGTGTTACCACGTACTTTCTGAAGAATATGAAGCCTAAAATTCAAATGGCTGTTATTATTCAAAATCCAGAAACATTTCACAAGTTGTGGTGGATAGGGAATTCAAGTTCTTGCTACATGGTTCCAAGGTACAGGGTTTGAGTCTATCTAGCCACCAGGTATACAAGTTCAAGTCCTTCCTTCCATCCACAGATATTGCATTCTAATCCCCTTCCAGTCTATGCAGTTGTAACTGCATAGATGTCTGGGATCTCTGCTGCTACATTCTGTTTTCCTAATCCATACTGCTGGTGAGACAGTCTGGATGCACTTCTAACTGCATAGTCTTCTGAGATCTCTGCTGCTACATGCTGTCTTCCTAATCTGGACTGCTGGTGAGACAGTCTGGATTCTATGTGCATGCTCTGGGACTGGTTCACCAGCAGTCCAGATTAGAAATGTCGCTAGTGCGCATAAGCGATGTTCCAGGACTTGTGTTTTTTTTTTTTCTTTTTGTTTTTTTTACTTTATTTTTATTTTTTACTTTCATTTTATTTTCTTTTTACAGCTGGGGGGGGGGGGCTGCAGTCCTGCAGCCCAATAGCACGAGCCGCCCCTTGACCTGAGGTAGTATCCATGTTAACTATGGAAAATTTGGACAGGTCAGCATGGAAATTCCTCTATTCTTTTCAATATATGTGCTATGGGATGTTTTAAATTTACTTAAATAACTAGTGAGTCAGGCAGTTGGGGCTTCAGACAAATGAATGTGTAAAAAGTTAGTTGAAATCTGAATGTGTTACTGATTTTGAAAGGAAGAGGCAGGCTCTGACAGTCACTTCTTCACTCTCAAGCTAAGCAAGGGATACAGTTCTGGTTATACCTGTAGAGAAATTAAACGAAGACAAGGGTAGGGATCGACTGAGGGAACCATTTTTTTTAAGTAATCATAAAGGAAGAGAAAGACTGAACATACAAGGCAGGTACATTATTTTAGCTTTGCTAGAGAATGCGCTTTCCTTGTGGAGGAATATATTGCTGAGACTGAGCAAATTTACAATTGTAAGTTAAAAGTGTCATGTGACCTCCTGATTCATTATTGGCCATTACACTGATGGGTAATGTTTGTGTGGGTAGACAGGAAAAACAATTAGCTGTAATACCATGTTTGCTTCTGATGTTTGACTTTGTGGAATCTGCTCTAAAGCAGTTTTCATGAGAAAAACAAGGGTTATTGTAGCAGCAAAAGACCTTTATGTAAAGTAAATTAGTGCTTTCCTTATTGCCGAGAAAAGAGGTACCATGCCTCTGCATAAGAACCACACAAGGAAACTTTAGCCTTTCTTCAGTTCTCTGGACCCCTTTGGAAGAAGATTTAAGGGCACTGTTTGTTAAAGCACATTTCGCTGAGCAAAAACATGTCCGCACAGATAACAAGTGAGTGAAATGGGGACACTGTAGAACAGTGTAATGTTCTGTTTCCAAAAGTAGAACCCACAGATATATAAATGTTTTTGTTGTTGAATCCCTGGAGTCTACAGCTCTCAAAGCCGTAAACAGATAATCTGTGTACGGAGAAAAATGTCTGGAGACCTACATTACTGAACAATCAGTGCTTACATCTGTAGGTGTTTTTTATGTAGACAGAAGGCATATCTTTCATGTAGAGCACATGTAAACATTCATGTATGTGTACACACAGAGCATAAAGAGTTTGCAGTTTGCGGTACTGAAGCTGGGGCTGTTTATTTGCACCTTAGTTTAACTTTTACACTAGAACAAGAAACAACAGTCTTACCAATGGATATAAGAAGGTGTGGTGACTGGGTTAGACATCCTGTAGCTCTGGTTTGAATTGTCTATTCTGTTGGATTCTCTAGAGCATGCTGACAGTCAGGTAATGCCTGCATGTTCCACCGGTTTTGTTCTGACACTAAAATATGTTAAATGTCTGTTTTACTAATGGTCCCTTACATAGCATAAGCCACAGACCAGTAACTGGGGCAAAAATGTTTGGGTGATAAGTAGGAGTAGAGTGTCTACACAAGGAAGCTAAAGGTAAAAGGCATAATGGGCAGAAGATGAAAGGGCAATTTTTTTTTTTTTTTATTTTGCAAGTAGTGAAAATACATTTTCCTTTTCATTGCTATACCACTGTTGCCTCTTTGCTGCTTACTGTGAAATTTAACTTTACATCTAATTTATTTGGCAATAGTGTTGTATGAGATGTAGGTTCCATAGTTCATTTCAGATTGCTGACGATTCTGATTTTCATAGTATACAATCAACCAAATGGGTTGGTGTGAGTGTGTGTGTGTGTGTGTGTGTGTGTGTGTGTGTGTGTGTGTGTGTGTGTGTGTGTGTGTATAAACACATAGCAGTTGAAGTTAAATATGTATATTGCTATCAGAATATATTATTGTAATATGTAAGAAATTGACTACATACTACAGAACTTTTCCCTTCAGTCCGGTACTGCACCAAGACCCACCTGACCAACTGTCCCCTTCTCTGTTGCTGCATGTCATTGTACCTGTGCCTACACTCTTCTCCTGATTGTAGAGGGGAGATACGATACCTGTCACTGAAAGCCCACTATTTTCCAGCTCAATTCAAATGTCTATTTTTCCAGCACCCCCCCCCTCCCCCCCATGGGAGGCTTACTTCAACTTCTGTAGGCATGACTCCTGCAGCAAGGAGAGAATATCTTTGGTCTATTATCAGACCAACTTGTGGCACGACCATCAATTTAATGGGTTACATACCTAAGGTCAAAGTTCAGTCTGAGATGTACAGTTATGAACCTAAGAACATAAGGGTGTGACTTTACACTTCTCAGCTCATACACCATGCATAGGGTTGCTACCTTATAAAAGGTATAAAGTGAAAGGACATATTTTAGAGAAACATGATATCTTTATGTCAGACTACATCTACACTATCTGCAAGTTGGTATGCTCCATGTTTTGCACAAATTCTAATCTTTGACATGATGTGAAGGTGATTCAGATGTGGGCACATTGTTTTTGACAGCAGAACCAGGAAGGTTACAGAATAACTGTTGAATGAGAATTACAGCACATTTGCCATTCCCCATGTATTTTTTTAGAACACCAAAAAGGACTGTCCTGAGTAAGAAAGGACAGGTCATAACCTACAGCCTGGGTAGGTTAGGTCTAGGAGCAGAAAGGCCAAAGAACGGATAGGAATACATTTGCATTAGAACTTTTTAAATCTGACCAAACCTATGCCAGTCTTCTACAGTTCTCCATTTTAAATGCCTTTCAGCTCTGCCTTTACTCAACAGGCTAAAGAAAGCACAATTTACTTGAGAATATTTAGAAATCACAGAGCTACCATTAAATTAATGAAAAAAAGGATATTAGCAGTGCATTTTCATTTGAAACCTTCTTGCAGGCAAGGCAGGGTGTACTGCAATACATGTCTGCTTGTACTGGAAGCCTTCGAAATGTGTAAGGTGCCATTTTCAGTGCTGTCTGTATCTGGGAAGCAGCCTACTACAGACACTAGTCCCTGGCAATGGAAAATGTCCAGAATCACAGTACAGACCACCTTCATGTAAGGAATGATATACATTAATAATTACAATAAACATGTATAGATAAGCATTTTATTATGTACAGATCCACATAAACTAATCAGATGATTGCTTAACAGAAACACTAATGCAAGGAAAGACAGACCAGAACACAGAATTAATGTTTCACTATTCTTATACTATTCTCTTTAATTATGCAAAGATGTGCATCACCCATAATTGCTAGAAATTGCGTACATGTGAGGAAGGTGTAATTGTTGCCTAAGATGTACTTGCAAAAGGTTGCAGCAGGGATCAAAGTACAGGAGAGACAACTTCAGTCCTGAGGAGAATCCATCATCACCATCATCATCATCATCACTGATGCTCTGAGAACATATGGATAATATCCTTTTGGAAAAGTGAGGCCAAGACAGGCAGAGAGAGAGAGAGAGATAAGAAGTGGAATCAAGTAGTGGACAACGCGAATACTGTTGGAGGAAGGAACCACACCGTGACGCAGTGTAAGAAAAGAGCAAATGAAATGGCAGGGTGTTTGAGAACAATAGCTGCGCATTATATAAATGCTTGCAGTAGCACAGGTGGTTTCACCTCCACAGTCCAACCTTTATCTCAGGATGAAGAGTACCTTCTCTCCATAAGGAGCAATGGTTTTGGTGTAGAATGAGGATGCTGTGGGAATCATCTGAGCTCATGTTAGCACCAGTACTTTCAGACCCCTACAACAGTGTAGATTAGTGTGTAAGTGACATTTAATTTTGTTAAGATGTATTTGGCATGACATCTGTGTATATGTCATTTTTATGTCTTTCATCATCAGGTACTTCCATCAATGTTAGATATAGCACAAAAATCTACATACACTGCATGGTAAGTGTAGGGAACATACTTTTATGGAAAAGTAATTCTATCACAGGTCACATTCACCACATTTAGACATATTTCTTCACAGGGTCAGCACCACAAACAACCACATCATGTGTGGCAGCAAAGTAGGTTGATATTGACAACAGAATGATTGTTGATAACGTTGCCGTAACTTTCATACTCATGACACAGCTTGAGGACAGTGACACACAACTGCAAAGTGTACTGGCAGGGCCCCCCATTCCACAACTGTAGATAGTGCCATAGGAAGTGGCATGGGTCCCCCACTCAGCAAAATGAGAAAATTACATTACAACAGAAGTGGAGCATCACATAGCTCAACACCAGGTTTTTTGTGCATAGCATGAGCCCTTTTATGAAGAGACTACCCTTTCAGCGGTAGCACTGGGGGGGGGGGATGATGACAAATTTAACCGTTGGCTTCAGAGACATGAAAGAACTTGCCTTCCCATCAGCAGATGAACCAGGACTTAGTTTAGGCCCAGGCTACTGGCACAGAGAGTCAGATAGAGTATTGGAGGTTATACATGAAGAAATTCATTGGTACATGTTGATGTTGGAGGCCTGGAAAGATCTCATGAAGATCTTTGTGTGCAGTATGGTCGCACACATGGCATTCATGTTAGCCTCCATGTGCTTACTAGTAATCACTTACCAGACACACATTAGGAAAACAGCTGGATGTGGATGAGAGACTGTCATCTTGCTTAGTGGATGAGTAGACCAGATATCACATGTGTCTCAAGAAAGTGCTGTCATTATTCATGTGGAGTGCCCCAAGAAGATGGTAAGCAGGTCTCATCAGACTTCTGAAACACATGATGGTACCTCTCAGTCAAGATCTCGGTCCTGCAGCACCATTAGGCTAATGTCAAGAGTCTCCTTTACATCCAGTGGATCCCATCATTGGAGCAACTAGGCAACAAGATCTCATGACAGTACTTGGTCACAATCTGTGGGAACATGACCCTCACTGTCCTTAAGGGACTTTTTGTATGACAACCCCAAATAGAAATGAAAAACATCAGCACCACAGATAGTACTCACCCAGAAGTGACTTTGGATGTAGTGTCAATGCAGTATTTCCCCTTGTATCTGAAAAACAGTAAACAAACAACAGCAAGGGAAATACTGTCAATCAGATATATACAGCAGTGCAAGCTAAACAAATTTACATTGCTTTGGTCCCTGTGTGAGGCATAACAATGAACCCATAGTTTGAATGACAGTAAGACTAATGCACATACAGTAATAATTAAAATATTAACATCACAATAAATTACTACAATTGGACAGGAAGACATTAGACAGTATTATACTAGTAGGTATTGCAAGACTATGACTTCACATTGTGATTGCTTAGAATATTGCACTTCATCACTTGTAGTATGATGTATTCTGATGTTCATATTGCACATGTATGGAGTGGTGACTCACTCCTGACTATTGCACATTCAGGAAGTAATAGCATAAGAAATCAGTCTAACTGTACCAGTTATGGAAGCAATTTGCCTGAGTGATTACTATAGATGATACTTCACAGCAAGTGGCATATTGATCTAATTATTCGCTGCCATGCCTGGCATTCAAGTTCAGCACCTTATCGATAGAGGGAAGAAGCTCCTGTTCAGTCTAGATGTTTTGCCATACAAGCTGTGGTACAGCCTTCCCAAGGAAAAAGCAGAAGTACATGCCATGGGCAGGGTGAGTGGGATCATCGATTATCTTCCTAGCCCTACCCACACACCAAGTCTCATGCAGATCATCCATCGATGGGAGCAAGGAACCAATGACATTTTCCACTGTCCTCACACTCCTCAGGAGAGCCTTGCAGTCAGATGCTTTGTACTTACCATACCAAACTATGATGTTATTTGAGAGGATGACTTTAATAGTTCCCCTGTAGAAGGCTTTGAGGATGAACTGAGACAGGTTTGCATTCCTTAGTTTCCATAGGAGTGCAGACACTGTTGTGCCTTCTTCACTGTGTGGCTAAAACGAGTCGACCAGGATAGGTCATCTGAGATGTACACCCCTAATAACTTGGTATTTGTGACTCTTTCCACTGCCACACACAATCTCCAGAGGTTAATGTATTTCCTGAGTCTTCCTGAAGTCCAATATTAATTCTTTGGTCTTGCTTATATTTAAGGTCAGATTGTTGCTGTCAAACTAACCTATCAGATGTTCTACTTCATCCCTGTCTATTTCCCCACCATTTCTGACAAGACCTACAACAGTGGTATCATCCGCAAACTTGATGATTTTGTTGGATTCATGCTTGGCCATGCAGTCATGTGTCAACAAGATGAACAGAAGAGGACTCAGGATGCAGCCCTGAGGGACACCCATGCTCAGTGTAATAATTTCAAAGAACAGAAAGACACTGCAACCAAGTAACTCTGGAAAAACGAAGTCAGCTTAAACCCAGCAGCAAATTATGAGACTCCACAAGTAGTTTTTAGCGCTTTCATTCATGTGAAGTTCACAGAAGATTAAAGTGAATGAAAGCCCTAAAAACTACTTGTGGAGTCTCATAATTTGCTGCTGGGTTTAAGCTGACTTCGTTTTTCCAGAGTTACTCAGTGTAATAATGATTGAACTATTTCTCACACATACTTTTTGGGAAAGACAGAATTCATTTTTGCAAAGCAAATTACTTTTTCTGTGAACAGCTAAGACTTAGTAAGTGACAGTGTAGTAAACAATCAAAATATAACCATAAACATGTTTCATAACACCTGCTATTCAACATCTCTACACAACCCTGCCAGTATAACAAGCACCTGTATCACTGATGCCTTGACACTGTGCAAATGATGGTGGCAAATACCTTATGAAAACAACTATTTATGTATGATATAAGGGAAAATGTCTGATGTACAGTCTAAGCTGACCATGCAGCAGTCAGCATACCCAACAAGTAACATTGCCTGCATCAAGTAAATGTGTAACTTTGCACTGCTACATAGTGAAAATCAAAGCCAATAGTTATGAACTAAATGCAGCCTCTGTGCCTGCACAGCCATGTGCAGTGCATCAACCTGGCAGAGAGGTTGCCATGCTACTGCCATACAGTGGACACCAGCACTATTTTGACTGGTGGGAAGAATGATATTGGGAGATGCACTGCTATTATCAGTGACTATTTGTGGCAGCTGTGCATTAGACCTATGCTTGACCATGCTGTGCAGAATGTAGCAAGCAGTAAACATCCTGCATCCAGAAGCAGGTTTATACTGAAGCCCCCCCCCCGACTAGTCCAGAAAATGAAAACAGGGTATGAGCAAGTCAAATACTTCTCATTAATTCTCATTGGTGTTAAAGTGCTGGACTGGTGCCATCAGACAAGGATTGAATGGCTAATGTGCATCACCTGAAAAAACAAAATGGGACACATAACAAAACAGGGTGATTACTCGATACTACCAATGGCAGTCTATAGATATAGAAATAACTATGTTTAAAAATAATAGGGTAGTTTGCATTTACCAGCTAGGTGACCATGAAGAATCCTCCCATGCAGGAAAAGGGAGCAGAGTGAGCATGTGTGCCAGGTGTGACACACATGAGCACTGCCAGGATGCTGATCTGACATGTTGGTGATGCACCCCCATCATGTATCACATACAACCTGGCAGTTGGTAGAATGCTAGATCTTCCTGTTCTGATACTCTCCCCCCATGGTACATATGGAGCCCTTGCAGTAAAATGGGTGCAGTCTTTCACACAGAAAAGCATGCAGTTTTGTAGAAAGCACAGTTGGTATAGGCTTAGTCCTGAGATTATACAGGGAAATTGATATAGTGATCCACATGTGCAAAAAGTATAATGAGGAAACGCTGAATAATCCTCACGGTAAAAGCCTGTGTGGTACATAACATGTCCCTGTTGTGTGTCTCGAATGTCTTCATGGCTTGTATACTGAGGTCTGTACATACTCTGGTATCCACAGATATAAAGGCTGTTCATTCACTCACTTCCCATCTGTGGGACATACAAACTCAGCAAAGCCTGTATTGTACCTATGTCTACTCTAAACCTGATAACAATTTCCTGCTTAGCAAAGTTCATATAGGTAAGGTTTTTCCTAAATCTTTTTCTTCTTGGCCAGTCAGTGCCATTTGGTGTAACTGATTTTGGTAGGAGTGAAACAAGCACCTCAAAATGTGGAAAAAAAAGCTATGCTGACAGCAAAAGCAAGTATCCGTGCAGATTGCTAAGTGGATAGAAAAGGTGAAATCTTACTTTTTATAACTCTTGCACTCAGAGTACACTAAAAAGTGTCTATGAATCACACAAAGGTGGAAAGAGGACCTTATTTGCGCAAAACAGTCCCAGGTTTTTCACACATCACATTACAGCCCAGGTGCAGCTGCTGCACTAGTCTTGCTGAGGCTGCGCTTGTTTGCAGCCCATTCACATGTCCTCTGTTTTTAGATATAGTAATTGTGAATTCCACTTTAAGTCTTCAAATTTCAAAACAATTTAGTATGTAAAGTTCAAAACTGTTTCAGCTCAAGCACCTATGCTATCAATAAGTCTACAACTTCAGAGGGTCAGGTTTCTGTAACACATTGACATATGTATAGCCCTGAAAGATGTAACGACAGATCCCTCTTGATGGGTGCTAAAAGCTATTTAATGAAGCTACCTGTACATACTTTTTGGGATAATGGATATAAAAACATTCTAGTATGTCTTGCATTCAGTTCCACATTTATGCTATGTCACCCTGTGTAGTTACTTTTTTCCAAATGTTCAGCCATGAACTGAATATTGCAGTATGCTTTGACATAATTATTCTATAATTCTATTAATATTTTGTGTGTGTGTGTGTGTGTGTGTGTGTGTGTGTGTGTGTGTGTGTGTGTGTGTGTGTAGATGGATAGACATATGGATATTCAGATGCGTATGTGTGTATATGTGTATTTATTGATATTGTAAATTGTATGTGTCTGTATTACCTTTTATTGCTTGTTTATATACTCTTGTACTTTCTAATGCTCCCCAGGGCTCTGATTGTGGAAGGGTGAAAAGGTTCTGATGACAAATCCACTTAGCCAGTTATCAAACTGAAATAAATAAACAGAAACACAGTAATGCAATGCATTTTAGTTTTTTTAAAGAAAGTTTACTTTGTGAAGAATATTAACTAGGGATAAAGAAAAAGTTATGAACCTCATCAAATATAGCTGCCATTGCATGGAAGAACTGAATACATCCCTCAATTAAAACTAAAAATGGTGAATGTTATTCAGAAGGTACATAACTGAAGCAGATTTGCATTCAACATTAGAATTTGAGAATATTTTGATGAGCAAAAAGGTTGCAGTGAATCGACAAGTCAGGCTGACAGATAATAGGGGGGATGGTATTTAAAAGTAGCACTCAGTACCAGACCATATTTACATAAATGACATTTTTAAATTTCACACCTCATGACATTTTAGGTTTTAGTTTGTGATAAGGCAAACTTAAAGCCAGACAAACTGCTCTGTGAAATAAATGCAGTTATTCTACATTTAAGATTAAATTATTCTCAGAATATGATTTGCTATCTGGCCATTAAAAAGAGCTAGAGATCACCATCCCAAGATAGCAACACTTCTTTTGCAATTTACTGTAAAAAATACCAGGTTACTGCTTTACTTTTTATAAGTTTCAGAACTTCAACAACAGCCAGTTTGCTTACAAAATAACAGTGGTTGCTTTGGTTTAAAAGGAAAAGTTCTGACTATAATCTAGGTGACCTGAGTTTGATTAATGGATTGCACTCAGTGTGGGAGAGTATGCAAATGTCAGAGTATATATATATATATATATATATATATATATATGTGTGTGTGTGTGTGTGTGTGTGAGAGACTGCACAGTTCTCAGTGTTTAGGAATTTTCACTTTCTCTGATTTTGTGTTATCTTAGTATGCATAATTAGCAGGGGATGTGGGGGTGTGGGGGGCTTACCTTCTGCTTAAAACAATGTTTTTTTTTTGTTTTGTTTTAAGTTTCGCATATGCCAAGGATGATACTGGATTTATGCATAGTAGCAAGTCAGCATTCACATTCTGGGACATTGACAAACAAGAAAATCACTGAAAGCTTATATAACCATGTGGGGCAATGTCTCCCACACCAGTGAATTTAAAAAGAGCTAGTCTGAATTTACACAAAAGTGGAAAAAAACACCACTGTCAGCAAATACGTGTTTCAATCAACAATTCAGTCAAATGGCATTGCCAGCTTTTGAATTGCTCTGTAGATTACAAAACTAAATGTATAAAACTGAATAGACGTTAAAAAAAAACAGTTATGTACTCACCATAAGAGTTACATCTGTGTTGTCCATTTTCTTTCTTCCTCAATTGATGGGTCTCGGATCTGACTCAGTTCTGACTCAGATCTGACTAGGCCGCTTCTTCTAGATCTTGTATCCAAACTCTTGAGCTCCTGCTTTTACCCAAAATACCCTGACAACCTAACATACCTCCAATTGAGTTTGCTGCCCAAAGTGAGTGGATACTACCTTAAGAGAACTCAAGAAGCTGGAACTCACACACAAAGAACAACAGTTCCCAAAGGGAAACCCTTAGGCCTGTCCAGCAGCAAAGGGAAAGGGGATTAGAATGAAAATGGACAACACAGCTGTAGCGCAAATGCCATCTACTGAAGCTCTTGACCAAAATGCTGAGGATACAGTCAAGGACCTTCTGGAATATGCCCTATGAGGCTTAGGCAAGGATAGCCCTCTTATACTATAGACAAAGGAGATACTGTCGGTTAACCCTTTGGCCATTTTACCTTTGGAAACTTACTTTCCCAATCTGTTAGGTGAGGGTATAAACAACTATTCAGTCTTCTAGAAACCTTTGGTACGGTGGAGGTAAAACTGAATTTGTCTATGTACATCCAAAAGATGGAGCATGTATTCTCCTTTTTTGAAAAATTTGGAAAGAAAAATAGGAGGTTAATGACCTAGTTGATATTAGACTTAGAAACTACTTTAGGCAAAAAAGACACTTTGGTCCATAAGAAACCATGTCTTTATGGAAAGCCAGGTAAGGAGGTTTGGAAGATAGATCCTGGCATTTGGATACATGTCTAGCTGATGCCATAGCGACAAGAAAAATGGTTTTCCAAGACAAAAACTTGAGGTCTGACCTGGCTGAGGGTTCAAAGGGGCCTTGTGTCAGAGCTTGAAGCAAAATAGTTAAATCCCAAGAAGAAGCAGAATCCTTTAATGGAGGCCTAAATTGAAAAGATCCTTTGACAAAGGCTTTGCATAATTTAAAAGAAGCTAAGGAAGAACCCTTTTCACTTAGGTGGAAGTTTGAAATGACAGCCCTCTGGACTTTAATAATAGAATACTTAGTCCCTTCATTGAAAACTGAAGCTAAAAAATCAAGTACAGCTGGTATAGGGGCAGAAAAGGGGTCTATATCACATCAGCACATGCTAAAAATAGCGAACGCTGATATATCGAACTTCAAAGTCCAAAAGCTGAAAAAGGCAAAGGAACGGATCAGCAAATTTTTTCCCAGGGAAAAAAATTGCTGCCCCCCCCCAAAAAAAAAGAGTATACAGTCAAAATTAAGTGGGGGCCTTTGCCCCCCACACCCCCATGTGGGGGGCTGTGCCCCTCACATCCCCCACCTTAAATACACCAACTCCGAGATTGCCCCACAGTGGAGAAAACAGCAAAGCCCGGGGAATGGCCCAGCAAATTTTTTCCCTGGGAAAAATTTCACTGATCCATTCCTTTGCTGTTTTCAGCTTTCGGACTTTGAAGTTTCATATATCAGAGTTCCCTATTTTTAGCTTTCGCTGATGTGATATAGACCCACAGAAAAGGAGTCCAGATCCCTCTTAAGAGCCCAGAATACAAATCTCTTCCATTTACTTTTGTAAATCTTTCTAGTTATAGCTTTGTGAGAAGATAAAATGTGACAGACCAGTGAACAGAACCTGGGCTGTCTAACAATCAGTGGAACTCCAAAAACCATCTAGTCAGCTTGAGGTCTGCTATGTCTGGATGATTGGTCTATTTTACATTTAGACCAAGATATTCGCTCTATTGTAGGTGAATACCCTAGATTTAGTTTTAAAAACAAAAAGTCTCTGAAGAGACAGTTGTGTTACACAAATTCCACACAGGGAAGGGAAGGGAGGATCAGTGAGCTGACCTCAGATGCGTTGCTGCTTGAGATGCAATTTTTGCACGTTTATAGATCCATGTGTGGATTTTGTTCATCCATCTACTAATAAGAGGTTTTGTTTTAATGTCACTGCTGATTCTCGAAGCAGAAATCTGGTTTACCTAGCCAAGTGTAGAGCATGTGATTGTTTCTACATAGGCAAGACCAACAGGTCTTTGCTAGAAATAATGAGAGAGCATGTTAACAGTATAAATAAAGGTGATGTACACAATGCCCTTGCCAAGCATCATGTTGAATATGGATGAGAGCATATATTTGGTTTTAAGGTAACCGAGATGGTGACACCTAAAATTTGGGGTGGTGACTTTAGAAATTTTACTGAGGAAAGGGAACTGTCATGGATTATTATTATGCAGGCAGACAGGTTTCCTGGCATTAATAAAAAGGCCTCTATTAAGCCGGCTTTGAAAGCCAGAGGTCTCTTTAAATGAATGAGAATGTTTTATTGACTAATTGAAACAGTGCTTTTATACATTAATTATTTTATCATAGTAAGTGAATGTATTATGTAATGTGCCTGATTTTACTGCTTTGATGTCTGAAGAAGCACATTTAATGTGTGAAAGCGCTTACCTATCTTGCTACAATAAACCTGGACTTTTATGCAAACAGTCATGTTTTGGTGCTGGTTTACGTTTGTTATTTGTATTTTTTGGCTAACTAGTACCATTTATTCCAGTGGGTCCATTTGTTTGCTATCAAACCAAACGCTGTGCGCGTGGGTGCTGCACGGCCAGAAGATACCATATGAAAACACAGTTGGCCAGCAGAAATCAAGGCCACTTACACAGAAACATTAGTGGATGAAAAGACTCTCTAGAAATCAAGATCATACTTTGACTACTAGAGTATTTCGCAAATACCCCCAATATAATACAGTATTACATGCATCTAGTATGCAGCCACGCCACACCATCATAAACATTTCGGTATCACAATTCATGCGTATGAAACGCCTCAGTTCCACACAATTGGACTATGATAGAGCTAGTCGTGATTTATGTCATAGATTTGCTAACAGGTGGTACAAATATCAAGACATTTCCAGGGCATGGGTTCATTCAGCTGAAATGGACAGGGACACATTGCTTGAATACAAGACATGATCTGGGGAGTCCCCTGATATTACCATTAGGTTTGTTACATCCTATGGTAGGAATTGTAGTGTTATCAGGGATATCATGAATAGACATTGGAACATCTTATTGGCCAATGAACAGCTTAGAACAATTTTGGGGCAGGAATGCCGGTTTTCATATAGGAAAGGAAAAACTTTGGGTTTCATGTTTTCTCACTTCAAACATATTGGTAGTGGTGGAGCCATATATAAACAGCTTACGATATCTGGGCATGAATTATTGGGTACTTTCCCATGTGGTCATTGTGGCTCTTGTAAACAGGTCAGCAAATCCAAGCAGTTCTCTAGTCACAATACTAGCAAAGTATTTGATTGCAAAATTTTTGGTAATTTTAGTAGTGACTGGGTGGTCTATCTGGCCAGTTGCCGATGTTCGGCTTTTTATGTAGGTCAGACTTCGAGACCACTCAGGACTCGTATCAATGAACATCGAAGCGACATCAAGAACAAGAGGGAAACAAACGCTCTCTATCGTCATGTATTGCAACATCAGCAAGCCCAGTTTATGTTCATGGTCATTGACCGAATTATCGGTGATAGAACTAATCCTCAAGGATGGCACAGTATTCTAAACCATAAGGAAAAATACTGGATTATCACTTTAGGTGCGTTATTTTCACCAGGTCTTAATGACCATTTATAACCACAATTTTTATGAAGAATGGGACATTCTCATCTCGATTGGGTTACTTGCAGCTCACCATTGGTATTACGTTTACAGGCTTTATGTATATGTTTTTTCCATGACAGGATTCTTAATTTTATCTAGTTTCAGATATTATCATTTATTCTTATTATATTTTTTCAAAAGTGCAGATTCATTATGTCATTTGTACATTTATGTTGGATTCCACTGTATTTATAGTATATAGGTTTATTTTGTTCATATAGTTGATGTTAACATATAGTGGTTATATACATAATGAATTTATTCATTCCTATGGTGTACTTGCATATAACAACGTACTTATAGTATCTGTTATGTGGTGCATTTTTTGGTCATTACATTGATATTCAGGGATATATACACATTATTATGGTTTCTTTGTACCATGTTTTTGCCTTGGTCTCACATTCAAGTTTTATTATTTGCTGGTTCATGTTTTATTCATGATTGGCAGGAGTATACCAGTGGTTTCATTGGTTGAGGGTATATATAAATTAGCATTAATACTAATTGTCATTATGTCCGTTTATCCAACACTGAAGAAGGCAGCATATTGCCGAAACCGGTCTGTTAAATAAAGTCTATTCATCCACTAATGTTTCTGTGTAAGTGGCCTTGATTTCTGCTGGCCAACTGTGTTTCCATTTGTTTGCTACCATTGATCTACACATTGCCCAAGCTATAAAGAAAGTTCACAAAAAACTCAGACTACTCTATCAAAACAAACACTGTCTCTCAAACCATTCAAAAATAATAATAGCTAGGACACACCTACTATTTACATTACACTGTACCTCCCATGTGCTCACTAACCTCCACAAAACTGATCTAAACAAACTCGAATCATGCTACAGTAAGATAGCAAGATTTGCTGCAGGCTCATCCTATAGAACTCATTACTGTGAGTGTCTCATCAAACTTAACTGGTTAGAGCTCCCACTAATACTTCAAAGCAATCAGCTCTCACTAGAGCACAAAATATTAAACCACTCAGACAAAATCCCAGCTCTACAACATCTAATTCACCCTCATACCACTACTAGAACCTTAAGATTTAGCACCCAAAATCACCTACAGGTCACCAAATTTAACAACGAGGCAGGAAAGTCTGTGTACAGTCACTCAATCTCTAAACTCTGGAACTCCCTTCTTGCCCACTTAACATCCAACAACTCCATCACTCAATTTAAGAAATTCCTTAAAACTCACTTCATGTACAACAGGCTTTGCTCCTTTCTCACCCCTGGATAACACTCTAGTATATAGCTAATCTCTCTACACCACACTAAAATTTGCTACGTTCTCAGCCTACCCATAGTCCTAATATTACTACAGGATAGGTTCATAGGTTCATAGGTAGGTACTAGGCTATCGGTCCAAGGGCCTACGTAAGCCTAGCCAACAAGGTTCTCTGGCTTACGCCACCCAAAAATGTTATTTCCCTGTGCCACTGTTGAGCAGAGACACAGAAGTGATCCCCGGGGTGTATTTCCTATTTCCCATCCACTCATCAAGATTTTTCTTGAAGAGTGCTAATGAAGAACTTTGCTTGACATAGATGGGTAGCCTGTTCCAGAGTATGGGAAGTCTCTGGGACAGGAATCTATTCCTCCAGCATGTCCTGTTTTTTGTGGTGACAAGGTTTAGGTCCCTAGAGCATGTAGCTCGGAGGGATTGGGATTTCTTTAGGTGTAGCATGTCCAGCAGCTCTGGGTTTGACATAGCTTTATATGTTAAGCAGAGATCACCTCGGAGTAGGCGATATGCTACGGAGCATTTGTTTGAGGCCAGTAATCCTCTTTGTGAGGTACTTCTGTGGCCTTTCCAGCTGCTGCAGATGTCTTGTGAGGTACATTACAAAAGGGTCATTGTACTCTATAATGGGTTTTATGAGTGTCGAGTAGAGGGGAATGATGACCTCTTTTTTCCTGGATGAGAACCCTTTTATGATGAGGTGTGCCACGTAGATGGACTTCCTGACTACTGTGGCGATGTGACTATCAAAGGAGAGACTACTGTCCACCTGAATCCCAAGGTCTCTTATCACACATTTGGTGTTAAGTAGATTGCTGCCTGTGTGGTAGTTCATGGGTACAGAGTTTTTACCAAAGGGGATGACACTACACTTTTTGGCATTGAGCTTAAGGCCATGGCTCTGACACCAGGCATCTGTCTCAGCGAGGCCTTCTGTAGGGAGTCCACATCATTTGGGGACTTGACTATGGCTCCTAGTTTGCAGTCATCTGTGAACTTCATTAGCCAGAGGCCTTCTGTGTTAGCCTGTACTTCAGAGAAGTAGATACCAAACAGGAGAGGTCCCAGGATGGTACCCTGTGGTATTCCACTTGTCACTGCTTTGAGGCCAGATTTGGAGTTTGCAACTTTTACAGTGTGGGTTCTGTCACTGAGCCAGTTGGCAACCCATCTTGTGATGTAGGGATTTATACCTAGTTTAGTGAGTTTAGCTATAATTCCAAAATGGGGGATGGTGTCAAAAGCCTTGGCGAGGTCAAGATAGGCTGTGTGAACCACCTCACCCTCATCTATATCTTTGGTGACTGCCTCAAAGAAGTCAATCAGGTTCAGGAGGCATGATCTGCTTTTCACAAACCCGAACTGGGTGGGATCCAGAATTTGGAGGTTACCAATGTCTTTGTTTATGAACTCCATGATGATACATTCCATGGCCTTGCAGACCAGGCTCATAAGGCTGATAAGTCGATAGTTCCCAGGATCAGTGATGGCTCCCCCTTTGTGGAGTGGGATAACTGTTGCTGTTCGCCATTCAGTGGGCACAAAGCCTGATGTGAGTCTATTATTGAACATGGTGCTTAAGTGGGGAGACAGTTTGCTCTGAAGTTCGTGTAAAATGCAGCCTGGGATGTTGTCCGGTCCCATGGATGCTGTGTTTTTGGCTTTAGAGAGTGCAGCTTTTACATGCGTAGTTGTGATTACACGGACTCTGCATTCTTCCTATATAGATATGGGCCCTTTAGGGGGTGGGGGTGGGGGGGTAAAGTTAGCACTGGACCAATCTGCCAGGATGTTGGCAATATCAGTTGGTTCTGTAATTTTCATGCTGTTGTGCTGTAACTCAGAGCAGATCTGGGTGTTTCCATCAAGATTCTTGATATAGCTATAGAATGATTTGTGGTTGTCCTTAGAATTAGTGGCGATTTTGTTTTCATAGCTAGCTTTGGAGGATCTTTTAAGGGATCTTGGCTTCTTACTGAGGCTGACCAGGGATCTCCTCCACTCATGGGGTTTTACTCTCTTTTGCAACAGTTTCTTACTTCTGTTGTACAGTTTGTTTATGGCAGGGGACCACCAGATTGGCTTCCTTTTTTTGGAGGATAGCATCTTGGTTCTGTTTGGGATAGCATGATCCATGCACTCATGTAAGTGCTTATAGAGTGCATTTGTGTAGGATTCAGCAGTTGTAACTGTATTGTCCATCTGCATGGGTGTCATGAAGTTCACCACTTCTGTCTTAAGAAGCATGAAGTTGGTTTTGGAGAAAATTTTTACCGTGGTTTCCTTAATGGGGTGTGGGATGTGGATATCAAGGGTGATTAGCTTATTGTCGGATTGGACCAACGAGGAGTTGACTTCAGGTGTGAAACACCGGTCACTCATGTTGGTAATGACTAGGTCTAGGATATTGTTGACCCTGGTGGGGGTGTGGATAAGTTGATCCAGGGCATTGGAGTTTATGAATTCCAGAAAGCGTTGAGCTAAGGAGTTGGTACATGAGTAGTTTTCCCAGTTAATGGTGGGATAGCTGTAGTCGCCCATTATTAGGGTGTTTGGTTGAACCCTAATATTTTCCAGTACATCAAGAAAAGAGCAGTGGGAATCCTGGGGCATGGTGGGGGATCTTTAGCAAGCTACAATTTGGAATGCAGTTTTGCCCAGAGTTAATTGTACTTGGATAACCTCGGATGCATTATGCTGAGCAACTAGCCTGGAGGTGTGGATATCCTTAATAAATATGGACACACCCCCGCCTTTGGTGTTTCGGTCCAGGTTACATGGCTGAAAAGGGTGGTATGAGTCATAGCCTGGTAGTGTAGGGGTGCTCTCTGGAGCCTTGAACCAGGTCTCAGTCACTGCACAGATATCAATGTTCTCCATTTTAAGGAGTGCCTTGAGTGAGTGCATTTTGAGATTTAGACTTCTAGCATTGAGTATCATTACCCTCAGTTTTTGCTTGCCTGTTCCTGTTACAAAGGTGAATTTGTTATTTGAACCTTGCCTAAAAAAGGCACTGTAGGGGCAGCAAGAGCCTTAGCCAGTATCCAGAATCCCAGGGGCGATAGGTGTAGGCCATCTGTGGCAAAGCATCGTGGTCTGTTCACCATGTCATCCCAAGCAGACAGATACTGGATCCCCTTAGAATGACACCAGAAGCTTAGCCAGTTGTTGCAGTCAATCATTTTGTCCTTGTACTGCGGTATCATTCTGGGTGATGGCAGAATGCTACTCAGGGCTAGGGTCATACCTGCCTGGGCTACAAGATCAGAGAGCTCTTCCATGTGTCTTTTCATGTAGTCCAGGGAGGTACATCTCAGGTCATTCACACCAACATGGACAATGACAGAGTCATATTTGTACTTGTTGTGGAGTGATCTGAGTGCGTGGGTTATGTGGCGTTTCCTGGCACCCGACAGGCAGCTGACAGTAACCTTCTCCTTGTTTAGTCTGGTGAGTGGGACATCAGTGTGTCTGACTATAGAGTCACCTATGACTAGTGTGTTGGGTATGTTGTTTTGCCTTATTGGCTATGGTTGAGTGGCACACTGAGTCTGTGGGCTATGTGTCATTTGGGTTGTGTTGGGGGATGGAGGTTGCTTGCATTTCTGCTTTGGAGGTCTCTGTTGCTTAGACAGATTATTATTGAGAGCCTCCGCAAATGTTTTTGTGTTACTATGTGTGGATTTTGATGGTGTAGATTTAGTGAGACTATGTGATGAGTGTGGTGTGGTGCAAATGTTTACTTTCTCCTCATGACTGTCAAGTTCAGTCTTGGTTGGAGAGAGCTTTACCTCCAGTTTGGCTAGATAAGTGCATATCTCACAGGTTGTAGTGTTAAGTGGTAGGAGGCGCGGGTTGTCTGTGTACATGAGGCAATTTCAACATTGCCTCAAAATGCCCAGATTCATCAGATAGACAGGAGAGAATACTGGGAGCTGATCCTTGGACATGCCTGAATAAAAAACTATTTTCCTCTAGATAAGTGAGGAAAGTGAGTACAAGAGCTGTTTTTCTCTAAGCAAGTGAGAAAAGTAAGTACAAAAACTGTTTTCCTCTATGTAATGAAGAAGGTTGAGTGCTATAGTAATTAGTAGCTTGTTTAGTGCTTACAAGTTCTGAACAAGTGCTGAGCATGAATAAGCAAATTTAAGTGCTAAAACTAAGAATCTGTATCTGCACTAGTCCTGTTACAGGACAGAAACAAGTGCAAATGCAGGCTTTCAAATCAGAAAGTTGAGAGACATGGAAGAGATTGTCCAAACGGCCAATAACTACAATTTCTGGGCCAGAACCACTCCTTATGTGGCAGACAGGTTACCTAGTGCTTACCACTCAAACTGATAAGCTAGAAGGCTTCCCTCCGACACAGAAAGGCTTGGGGGTGCTCAGAAGCTTACATACAGTCCTGGATACAGCAAATCTGTATCTGGAACACTAGTTACAGGAAAGGTAGGAAACAGATTTACAGTTTTTTTTTAACAGAAAAGTAGCAAAAACAGCAGCAAAAACAATTCACATGCAGTGCAAGCTAGCACACGAGTATGCAGCAGTATTAGACCAAACACAGTTTTAAAAATGCAATTAAATTGAAAAGGACTACAAGTAAGTGCAGAAAGAGTTTATTAGGTAGAATGTGGAAAAGAGATGGGACTGAGTGAGTGTCCCAGATCAAATCTACAGTGGGGCGGGCAACTGCAAAAGTCACCAAATTTAAACTACAAGGTAAAATTGGGTGGGTGGGACAAAATTGTTTCAACAGAGATCTAAGCAACAACTTATAGTACAAACTCTAAAAACAAAAAAATATACTCAGCTCTGCATATTTGCAGATAGATTTGAAAGCAGTCTCTCAGAACAGGGAGACAACAGTTTCAACAGAGATCTAAGCAACAATTAACAAACTCTAAAACCAAAAAAAATTACTCAGCTCTGTATATTTGCAAATAGATTGGAGGGCAGTCTCTCAGAACACAGGTTCCAGCAATTAAAAATGTTAATTTTAGAAAATGTTTTCCGGCATATTAAGAGAGCATTACTAACTGCTCATCCATTTGTTTAGTAGCTACTGTAATGAATTCCATGTATTGCTCCTCATAATTATGAATGTGTTTACACTGTCTTGCTCTCATAATTACTCAGCGTATATACAATATATGTCACTTAGTTTCACAATGTTAGTCTACCTGTAGTGAATGTCACAAGTAATGGCTTTTAATGTTAAAAATAAATGTAACTGGAGCTCTTCTACCCCGGCTGCCACTGAAAATGTATCCATTCGGACTCTCCCAGTTAACAAATGTAAAATAATATATATATATATATATATATATATATATATATATATATATATATATATATATATATACATATATATTTATATATATATATATATATAAAATGTAAAATAATATATATATGTATCTGCTGTGGTGGTGCTGCGGTAGTGTTGTCGCCTCACAGTAAGACGCTGTCCGGTTCGACTCTCAGCTAGAGCATCTTCTGCGTGGAGATATGTGTGAATGGGCGTACCTTTGTTGAAGGTTGTGTGTCAGGGCTGGTAACTTGACACGTAAAAATCAACTACCAATTATTAGCGGACCAGAGTTCCACTGTGGCGACCCCTACCCGGAAAAGCCGAAAGACACAAAAAAAAAAAAAAATATATATATATATATATATATATATATATATATATATATATAGATATGCATTCCACAGGAAATAGGAATTAAGAATGTCAGGCAATATTTAACAATGTATTTGTACATCTCCACAGCTGATATAAACACACTGTGCATTTTCTTGGAAATCATTTTGTAAAATAAGAAACATTCAAATTATCTGCTAATGAGGTCTTACCTCACCATGGCTAATAAGTTTCTGAATAACAAGTTACCTCATTGTGGGAGCATTGCTTTTGTAGCATAAGGCATAGCATTTGCCCTTTAATGAATGCCTGGAAGTGTTAAGCTGGTAGGAAATTTATAATTCATAAAAATGTTGGCTTCTACAAATGCTTTATCAATGGCTTAGTTTCATTGAAAAAGAAGACTCAAATGAATTGTTAGATTTTATTGAGTGTCTTAAGTACAGTACTGATTTTTTGAGGTTTACTATGGGTACCAAAAGTGATACTATTTCCATGATTTAACTCTTGATATGAACGAAAATGTTTGGCTCATGTATAATATATATATTGTGTGTGTGTGTGTGTGTGTGTGTGTGTGTGTGTGTGTGTGTGTGTGTGTGTGTGTGTGTGTTTTATATATATATATATATATATATATATATATATATATATATATATATATATATATATATATATATATATATATATATATATATATATATATATATATATATATACATATATATATATTATATATATATATTTATATATATATATATATATAAAAATATATATATATATATATATATATATATATATATATATATATATATATGTATGTATATATATATATATATATATATATATATATATGTATGTATGTATATATATATATATATATATATATATATATATATATATATATATATATATATATTTATAGGTTTATTCTTGCATCCCCGAAACTGCTTCGGTCAACCGGTCAAAACTTTGACCTGAAAAGACAAATCCATACCATCGAATAGGCAGCAAACTCAAAATGGAATACTTCGACTCCTGGAGTTTGATTTATTCGACATAGCAGGAGGTGACTTCAGTTATCCATGCTATGCAGCTTACGGTACCTTGACTTTTCACAGTCAATGGTTCATGTATTTTACTAATTTATAGGGGAGCAAGCCCACCCTGCACCCCCATGTTGGGAGTTCTGCTCCCCATGTCCCCTGAAAATTATATAAACCAACTCTGAGATTGCACTACAGTGAGGAAATGGGTTAATTCCTTGTTTCTCACTAAAATGCAATCTCCGTACACACTGCCGAACTCAGAAAGTCGAATTACACTACACATTCTCTGTAGTGTAATCAATGTTTTCTGGCTCAGCACTTGAAAACTGCCTTTCGACCACATGCCAGTCGACCGAAGCAATTTTGGGACTGTAATTGTAAACCATATATATAATATGCAAATCCCACAAGTGTTAATTGTTTTTTGTTCTGTGACAGTGGTCACTCAAAGAATATGAAAAATAATGTTACTAGAGGTCAGCTCAGTAGATTGTCAAAACTGACAACAGACGATACAAAGTTGATAAAATGTTTTGATAAAATGTGCAGATTTTGAAAACTTATGTTTTTGGACAGAGGTATTCCTGCACGCTACAATTTTAAATAAAGCTAAAGAAAAATTATTAAGTAGATTTGCACATATTTTACATGTTGTCAAACAAGAACAGTATGAAATGCAAACATATATAACACAGATAGATAATCAGCAGTTTGCTTGTTTTTTTTTTTGTCAATATGATTTGCCTTAGAAAAAAAGTAATATTAAAAGTTTGTTAGTTGTTAACTATAACATCCTGGAGATCTGTAAAAATGGAAGTTAAAAAGTAAGGGAACCTTTTAAGTGTGGTAGGTATAAATTGTTTTAGGATCCAGAGTATATTACAGTTGAGAATTATGTCATTTATACACTGTAAAAAGAAAATATGAAGCTAATGTGCTTCATAGGCATTATGACACTTGAGCTACTTTTTAAATAGTTTATTGGTGTTGATCATGTTGATATAACTTAAGAGTTAAAGATTTGGATAATTTAGTAGAAAGAAAATAATTCCATTGCCAAATTTTGCTAAAAGTAGACATGACTCCAGAGTAAATGAACATTTGAGTAATAAATGTGTGTTTGAAGTAAACAGTTTGTGATGAGGTTTTTATAATGTATTTTCTATTTATATTTTATTTGTTCATATATATTATTAAATGTTTAGAGTCAGATGATTTTATTGTCAAATGAGTTGAGTGTGTAAAAGCTGTGGTTGTTGTGCATTATTCCAGTTCTAAAGAAGTCTGTTTTAGTTGTGATCAAAATAGCTAGACTGGTAATAAAGAAGCTTGTGGCTCACACATCAGTAGTTTTCATGGGTCATTTTCACATATAAGAATTTTGAGAACTACATCAAACATTTATTTGGTAGATGTTGTTTTAAGTTATAATGATAGGCAACGTGAGTCATTTTTGTCATTACTTGTTTATAGGCTTGTTTTGTATTGTCTTATGTCTTAATCCGTCTGTTGCCTATCATAGACAGTAGCAGATCGCTAGCATTTCACAATATTTTGTACAGCAGAGATTTCATGATATTTTGAATAAGAATTTGCTTCTTGTGTGACACATATCCTTTCCACATTCGATGTAGAATGACAGCATGTAAAACCAGATCCCTTGGTCATGATCTGTCTGTTACCACTGACTACGACGGGTAGTGATAGGGAATGAGACACATATCACAAACGTAGCAAAACATTTTGGGAATGATGAGGAAAACGTACAAGGAATTACAGCAGGAAGTAGAGCAAAAAAGCTATATTTAGCTTCTTTGGATGGGATTTGTAAGTGCAGCCCACAGTACTGAAATCTGGTTTTCCAAGGAAGAACACATACCAGACTCTGAAGCAATCACTAATTCAAGAGAAATGTGGACCAAAGAGCTGTATGCAACTGCACACTTCAGTGCAGAAGGTTTTCAAACAAATCTAGCATTCTTTGGTACTATTTGTAAAATACCAAACTTAAACCTTTTAAAATCAGTCAAGTGTGTGTTTAAAAAGGAAACTGTTTTTATTTTTCCTTAATACCATAGTTGTGTTCATAAATTCTTTTATGAAACTGCCTTTCTGCTTTCTACCCCCCTGGCTTAAATGAAAAACTTTTGATACTTCCAGCTGTCACCAGCCCTCAAACTTATTGCAACAAAGCTGTAATTTTATATTAACATTTTAAAAGGGGTTAAGTAAGATTTTACTTTATATATTCTACAAAAAAGTATATGAAGCAATGAAAAAGACTTTTCCAAATTGATGAATTGATATTGCTTAAAACTTTGTATTAGTACTTAACGAAGGTGCTTTATTCATAGTGTGTTTGGAGATAATGGAACACACAACTGGTTTTGATTTTATATAAAATTGTGATCTTAACATATGCTGGGGTTCTGATAATGTCTTAGAATGTAAATAGGATGAAAGTACTTAGCCCTATTTATTAACTTGTTTAAGAATAACATTAAAGTATTTTTATAGTGATCCACTGGCCGGTCGTGTTTTAATAATAATATTTGAATATAGTTTGATCAATATTTGAATTGTTTCAACATATTTCTTTTGGCAGTGACTGGAGGTTTTATACTATGTGAGGTTTTTTTTTGATCACCCTTCCAATGACTTTGTAATAAGTTTCTGTCATCTTTAACCACTCTTACACCTATTCCAGGGAATCCAGTAAAAATTAGTTAATGTACACAATTTGCCACTATATTTAATTATTACAAATGTATACATTCCTTTGGGATCATTAATGGATACCATAATTATAGGCATTATAGCAGATTTTCTCCAAAGTATAGCAGTTCTTCTCCTCTTTTTTTTAATGAAGCAGATGAGGACGTTTCATAACTTAAGTTGTTTACATATTGTATATCTTTAACTATCAAGTGAGTCTCTTGCAAGAATATAATGCCTCCGCTACTTAAATTTAGATATCTTGTTAATGATTTCCTTTTGTTGACATTATTTAATCCATTTACATTAATAGATAATAGATTAAAACTATCCATACTGTGTATTTAAAAATATTTATTTTAAAAGATAATATGACAGTTATCCACCATATTAATTTAATTATATGTAAGTTTCTAATTCATTCCTCCATCACTATCTTAACATTTCACATATTTTTGAATTCTTCCTTTCTACAAACTAAACTAATAAAACTCATAAATAACAAAAATAAAGACAAGTCTACATCTTTAATTGTATATATTGCCAATTCATTCCTCCAACAATATCTTAACATTCCACATTTTTTAAATTCTTCCTTTCTGCAAACTAATCTACTTATAAATAACAAAAGAAAAAAAAACAAGTTTACATCTTTAACCATATATATTGCTAATAAATTACAACCTACCTTGGATACCATCTTCTTCTTTTGGCTTTTCCCAGTTAGGGGTTGCCACAGTGGATCACCTGTCCGCTCATGATTGGCAGTGGATTTTTATGGTGTCGAGTTGCCAGCCAGGTACCCAACTTCCACAGAAGGCACACACATGCATGCACTCATGCCTAGGGCCAATTTAGAATGTCCAAATCTACCTACAGCATGTCTTTGGGATGCGGAAGGAAACCCATGCAACCACAGGAAGGACATGCAGACTCCACACAGAAGGCACCCCAACCGAGAATCGAACCAGAGAACCTCTTCTTGTGAGGTGGCAACGCTAACTGCTGCACCACCACAGCCACCCTTCCTACCTTGGATACCAAACTACTATGTTATCACTCTACTTACCAATGCCTAAAAATTCATAAAAAAAAATTAGACAAACATTACCGTGATTTATAAATAATTAATATAATATTATATACAGGTCAAAAATAGTAAGAGACTATTAATTTAGTTATATATTTTGCCATTTAAAACTATTTTCCCCAACATAAAAATTTAATAATCCTCTTCTGTTAGTCACAAATATTAAAAAATCCAACAAATAGTATATTATATACCTATTTATGTAGAGGAGTAGTAGTAATTACCCATTAAATGTTCCTAAATTATTTGCTCATGCAACATTATTATAATTAAATCTCTAAATAAATAAAAACAACATAATTGGACCTGAAGAGATAAAGACATCAGAAACATGCAGGTGACAGGTAATCATATCATACTAAACTATAATACAAAAGGGAAATCAATGCACATATATGTATTTATCATGCTAAAAGACACATACATAATTTATAGATCTAACAGTTCTGAATTATTTTTTAGAGTACAAGTGTCTATATCTCAAAATTATGTAATACTCTTAACATAACCAATATCAAAATATTCAAAAATCCTTTAGCTTATTAAACTACTTCATAAAAATATGCACATTACTCAGGTCAAAAAGAATGCCTTGCTATTTCTATGGAGTAAAATAAAAATGTTTACACTCTATATTATATTCAAGAGTTACAGTGTGTTCATTTCAATCCCATTCTATCTTCCCAGATTCAAATACAGTGAAAAATCTACTTTAATTTCTATCAAAATGGATGTACTGATTCATACAGTCATAGGATCATAGAATCTTAGAAGATTACTAGGCTATTGACTCAGTAGTCATTTTAAGCCTAGCCATTTCATCTCAATATAATACCATAGAAATGATAGTCAATACCGAAGATTGCATTTAGTTATGACTGCCCATGTCTAGGATTGTTGTGGACTCTATCCCTAGGACGAATTTATGGTGCCCTATCCACTTGTCCAGGTTTCTCTTGAACAGGGTCATAGAGGTGCTCTGTTTCACATGAACCAGCAGCCTGTTCCAAAGAAGCGCCAGTCACTGAGAGATAAATCTGTCCTTCCAACATGTCCTAGTTAAGTTGCAGGCCATAGTTAGGTCCCTGTAATAGGTAACCCTAGTTGCATTTCATTTAAGGATATACATCAAGTTCATTAGCTTTGGATTTGGATTGCTCTGTAGGCCTGGCATAAGTCTCCACTAAGAAGTCTATACGATACAAAGTATAGTGACACGGACTTTAGTTTGTCTGTGTAAGGCACATGCTGGAGTCCCTTGCTCTTTTTTGTTAGAAACCATTGAGGTCTCTCTAATTGCTGCAGGTGCTTAGTATGGTACATGCCAAATGATGTGTTATACTCAATTATGGACCAGATAAGTGCTGAGTATAGGGGGTTGTAACTTCTTTTGATCTTGAGGTGATGTCTTTACTAATCAAGTGTGCTATGTAGAAAACTTTCCTTACTACAGTAGACATATGGTGGTCAACGTTAAGGTCGCAGTCAACTTGAGATCCCAGAACCCTTGCCACTTCATGGGTACTTAGGGTATTTTTCTTGATTTGATAGTGTGAGAGGACATTGTTTGTGCTGAAAGCAATGATGATGTATTTATATGCATTCAGTTTGAGACCATGACTAATACAGCTGTCACTAGTGTGTGTGAGACCCTCCTGGAGTATACTGACATAATTTGAGGATTCAGTGATTGCACCTAGTTTGCAGTCGTCTGCAGACTTGGTCAGCCACAACCCCTTAGTTTTGACCTGAACTTTTGTGAAGTATATACTAAGTAGTAGGTGGCCCAGCACTGACCCCTGTGGGACACCATTGGTAACTGCTGGTTGATGTGGTGTCACTCACTTTGATAGTATGTGTCTGGTTTGTGAGTCAGTTGGCAACCCATCTTACAACAAAAGGGTTTACATTCAGTTTGCTAAGTTTATCAGTAATTCCTAAATGTGGGATTGTGCCGAAAAACTTTGCCAGGTTAAGGTATGCTGTGTGCATGGATTTGCCCTCATCAGTAACCTTGGTCATATTTTCAAAGAAATCCACCAGACTAAACAGGTAGGATCTGCCCTTCACAAAGTCGAATTGGGTAGGATCCAGGGTTAGGAGGTCACCTATGTCTTTATTTATGAGGTCCATAGTGATATGTTCCATGGCCTTACAGATGAGGCTGGTCAGTCTTATCGGTCTGTAATTCACTGGTTCTGTTGCTAGGCCACCTTTATGGAGGGGAATAACTGTCACTGTTCTCCGTTCCACAGGAAAAAAAGCCTGTGGTTAGTCTATGATTGAAAAGGGTAATAGTGGTTCATAGGTTCATAGGTGTGTACTAGACTAACCGTCCTGGAGCCTATATAAGCCTAGCCCTAGAAGATTCCCTGGCATCATGCCCCCAAAAGTTAGTTCCCAGTGCCCCTGTCAAACAAGGTCATTGAAGTGATCCCCAGGGTGAGTTTCCTATTGCCCATCCACTCGTCAAGATTTCTCTTAAAGAGGGCCAGTGAAGTGCTCTGCTTGACATGAATGGGAAGTTTGTTCCAGAGTATGGGAAGTCTCTGGGTTAGGAACCTGTCCCTCCAGCATGTTTTGTTTGTTGTGGTAATGAGGTTTAGGTCCCTTGAGCATGTGGCATGGTGGGATTGGGATTTCTTTAGGTGTAGCATATCTAGCAGCTCTGGGTCAAACATGGCTTTGTAGGTCAAGCAGAGATCACCTCTAAGTAGGGGATAAGAGACAGAGTATAGCTGGAGTTTTTTGAGTCTGTCCATATAAGGCATGTGTCTAAGGCCTACAATCCTCTTAGTGAGGCATTTTTGTGGCCTTTCCAGTTGTTGTAGGTGTCTAGTAAGGTACATACCAAATGAGGCATTCTATTCTATAATAGGTCTAATGAGGGACAAGTAGATAGGGATTATGACCTCTTTCTTCCTGGATGAGAAACTGTTTGTAATGAGATGTGCCACATAGAAGGACTCTCTGACTACCGTGGCAATGTGGTTATCAAAGGAGAGGTTGCTGTCAACCTGTGTCCCCAGGTCTCTTATCACACCTTCAGTATTTAGTGGATTACCACCTATGTGGTAGTTCATGGGCACTGAATTTTTCCCCAACGGGAATGACAATGCACTATTTGGGATTGAGCTTAAGGCCATGGTTCTGGCACCAGTCATTGGTGTTATCGAGGCCTTTTTGTAGAATGTCTACATCAGTTGGAGAATCAATAATGGCTCCCAGTTTGCAATCATCTGCGAACTTGGTCAGCCATAGTCCCTTTGTGTTGGCTTGAACTTCGGAGAAGTAGATGGCAAACAGGAGAGGACCTAGGACCGATCCCTGTGGGACACCGCTTGTAATTGGTCGGTAGTCAGATTTGGAGTCTGGTACTTTCACAGTGTGGGTTCTATCAGAGAGCCAGTTAACAACTCATCTTATGACATAGGGGTTTATGCCTAGTTTAGTGAGTCTATCTATGATTCCTGAGTGAGGGATGGTGTCGAAGGCCTGGGCAAGATCTAGGTAGGCTGTGTGAACTACCTTGTCCTCATCCACAGCTCTGGTAACAGACTCGAAGAAGTCTATCAGGTTGAGCAGGCATGATCAACCTTTCACAAACCCAAACTGCATGGGGTCCAGAGTTTGGAGATTCCCTATGTCCTTATTTATAAGGTCTGTGATGATGTGCTCCATAGCCTTACATATCAGACACATCAGGCTAATGGGGCGGTAGTTCCCATGGTCTGTAGTTGCTCCCCCTTTGTGGAGTTGGAAGACCATAGCAGTGCACCATTCAGTAGGAACAAAACCTGAAATGAGGCTGTGATTGAACAGAGTACTCAGGTGTGGTGCCAGTTCACTTTGTAATTCATGTAGAACACAGCCAGGGATATTATCAGGTTCCATGGAAGCTGTATTCTTGGATTTGGACAGTGTGTTTTTTACCTGTGTAGCCATGATAATAAGGACTTGGCATTCCTCAGCTATTGTGATAGACCCTTTAGGGGGTGAAAGGGGGGTAAAGTTCGCACTGAACCTGTCAGCCAATATGTTGGCAATATCAGTTGGTTCTGTATATGTATTGCCATTGTGCTGTAACTCAGAGCAGATCTGAGTATTGCCATGTAGATTCTTGACATAACTATAGAATGCCTTGTGGTTGTCTTTAGAATCTGCAGCAATTTTGTTTTCATAGCTAGCTATAGAGGATTTGATGATGGCTCTTTGCTGAGGCTAACAAGGGGGGTTTTCCAGTCTTGGAACTTCACCCTTTTCTGTAACAGTTTTTTTCCTTCTGTTGTAGAGTTTGTTTATGGTGGGGGACCACCAGATTGGCTTCCTTTTTTTGGAGGAGAACTTCTTGGTTCTGTTTGGTGTGGCCTGTTCCATGCACTTGTGTATGTGCTCATACAGTGCATTGGTGTATGATTCAGTCATGGGCCTACTTTCCATTTGCATGGGTGTTGTGAAGTTAGCCACCTCTTTTTTAGAAGTATAAAACTGTCTTTGGAGAAGTTTTTTACAGTGGTTTCCTTTGGGGGAGGTGAGAGTGGGATGTGGATATCCATGGTGATTAGTTTGTAGTCAGATCTGACCAGGGAGGAGTTGATTACTGGTGTAGAGCAATGGTTGCCCATGTTAGTAATGACCATTTCAAGGATATTTCTACCCTTGGTGGGGGTAAGAATGAGTTGGTCCGGGGCATTCGAATTAATGAATTCCAGAAAACATTAAGCAAGTGTGTTGGTACATGAGTAATGTCAAAGGAAAAAACTTCAAAGACCAATTCACGTTAGGTTCAAGCAAGGCACCCTTTATTACTTGCAGCAAGGAGACAAAGCATGTATGTACAGGATTTGTCTGGATAATTAATGATAAGTAGGTTATACTTATACAGTTCTCTTCCTGTCACATAGAAAATGTTACATTCTATTGCTGACGTAGTTAGACACAGCTTCTCTATGTTCTACAGAAAATATTGTTAGACTTATTGCTGACCAAGTTAAAAATATCTGTCATTCTGCAAAACATTTTGAGAAAAACAACCTGGCCTTTGGTTTATGTCAGTGCATTTCAGCATTTCAATTCTTCTATTGTACTGATGTTCATCGTGTTACCTGCTGCAGTCATCAAACTTGGGTTATCCTGTCGTCAGGCGGTCCCGCAGTCGGCCGGATTTCCAAAGTCTTGGTCCGACGTCGGTTGCTGTCGCCTCATCCCTGACGTCAGTGTGCCAGGGGTATATATATTGCAACCGACGCCATTTTCTTCAGTCTTTCTTGCCGCACGGTGCCCGAAGCAGAAGCAGTTCGCAAGTGCCGGTCAGCCGACTCCTGAGATTTTCGAATTCGAATTTCAGACCGAGGTCTTCTATAAAGCTAAGTACCATGTTGGGGAAACTTTTCTTGCCTCAGACCGATGTCAGAAAAAGTTAACAATTTTATTTCTTGTGGCAAGCAAATACCTCATAAGGATTTTCATTCTTATTGCATACCTTGCCTAGGCCCTGATCACGATGTCACTTCTTGTCGTTTTTGTGCTAGATTTAATAAACATACTATTAAAAGAAGATTTGATTTCGCATGACACTTTTTTGGTAGAAAATTTAATTACACCATGCCGTCGGAGCTACCGACTACCGGCGTGCACAAAAAGCACAGGGACAAGGACCGACAGCCCAGGCCTAAGCCTGATTCCAAGGCCTCGGTTGATCCGGTCTCCGGTTCCCCGGTTATCAGTGAGGCTCCGAAGCAGCCTCTGACTACCGCAGTTCTGGAACCTGAGACCGCTACAGATGTTTTGACGGAATGTACTAGGCCGACGCAGCCTTTTACTTCAGGCCCTTCCGACGATTTACCTTCCAAGGACGTCGGTGCTTCTGAAACGCCATCGGTTTCTGAAGACGTTTTCAGACCGACGACTCTTACAGTCAAAACGTTTTCCAAGTCGAAGACTCCTTCTAAATCGAAAAAGGCTTCACTTCAGTCTCCTGTTCAAGGCCCTATGCCTAAGAAACAGATGCTCAAGATGGCTGAAGATTTGATTTCTCTTATCAGGGGTTCTCAGCCTCCTCCTGACAAAAGGCCTAGACAAGAGGAAGATTCTGCTTCCTCTGAACAGCTGTCTATTTCTTCGGATTCCTCTGAGGACCAAGACTATTCCTTCTCTCCTTATGAAGATTCTGATGCTGAGGACTCTATTCCCTCAGCTTCCCCTCCAGAAGACTACTCTTTTGGGGAAACTTTACACACTATGAGGGAACATTTTCACTGGGAAGGTCAGGATTACTCTGATCCAAGAAAAGGCTCAGAGAGTTTCTTTTACTCCCCCAACACAGACCCCTAGCCATCCCTCCTGTTTTGGACATTCTGGATGATGTCTATTTAGAATCCAGTTTCAACCCTGACTCTCTACCTCCTGCCCCAGCCAAGCCTGACAGATACTACAGAGTACCTGAATACCACAAATTCCTTTACAAAAGCCCAGTAGCTGACCCAGAGACTATCTCCCAGGGTCCCAAGGGGGCTAAGGCTTCCATGGCTAAAAATCCAGTACCTTCTGAAATTGATTCAAGAGCACTAGACAGATGGGGGAAAAAGGTTTACACCTCAGCCACTTTAGCTATGAGAGCATTAAACTGTCAATTTCATATGCTTAAGTATCAGCAATTTCTGATCTCTCAGTTAAAACAAAAGATAACCACCCTCCCTCAACAATCTGAATTGAAAGAAGTACAGGATTTGTTGCACGCCACCGAGCAGGTGGGCAAACATACCTTACAATGTGGATTTGATTCTTTAGAGGCCTCCTGCAGAGCAGCTGTCACTGGATCAGTTATATGTAGGCATGTCTGGTTAAAGGAACAAAGTCTGCCTGATCATGTTAAAGCAAAACTACTAGATGCTCCCTTACAGCAGGATGTTCTTTTTGGTGTTAAAGCAGAAGAAGTTTTAAAGAAAATGGAAGATAAGGCAAAATCAATGCGGACAGTCAAAGATTTCCTACAAGTACAACCCCCTCACTTCAGCAGAAACTGGCCGACAAAAAATTGGTCCTTTCCATCTACTGACAGGCCTCAGAGGGGTAAATACAGGCGCCCAAGGGGCAGAGGACAACCACAAGCTCAGTATAAACCTCGCCAATGGGGCACTCCAACCCAGAAGGGAGGAGAAGACTGGTCTCAATCCACCAGAAGGCAAACTCAGTGACTTGCACCTCATCTGGCCAAACAAAGCTCTTTGTCAGCCCCCCGGGGGGAAACTAGCACTATTTGAAGACAACTGGCACATGGTCACAAAGGACAAATGGGTCCTAGACATAATTTTACGAGGATACAGATTCCACTTCCACACCTTGCCAATAAAAAGAGGAATGCCAAACCCGCCACAAAATCAAAGGGCAGAGGCTCAAAAACAAATTACAGCTCTCATGGCCATGAGAGCCATTCAAAGGGTACCAACTCAAGAGCAAGGCCAAGGATTTTACTCAAGACTCTTCCTAGTACCCAGAAAAGAAAATGCTTGGAGACCAATTCTGGACCTTTCAATTCTAAACACTTACTTACAAGTTCCCAAATTCAAGATGCTAACACTACAGCAGCTACTTCCCATGTTGGGCAAGGAAGCATGGCTGGTAACGTTGGACCTCAAGGAGGCATACCTGCATGTCCCTATCAGACAAAGTTGCAAAAGATACCTCCATTTCATTGCAGGTTCAACCCATTATCAATTCTCTGCACTGCCCTTTGGCTTATCTACTGCGCCCAGAGTATTCACAAAATGCCTGGCACCAGTAATTGCATACTGCAGACAAAGAGGAATTCAAATATATCCATACCTGGACGACTGTCTCATCCAAGTAGAAAGAAAAGACATTCTCCTACAACATCTGGCATTTGTGAAGCATCTTCTAAATTGTCTGGGGTACACAGTAAACGAAAAGAAGTCAAAACTAGTACCCTCACAAAAAATGACATTCCTGGGTGCCAGCTTGGACACAATGGCCCAGAAGGCTTATCTTACACCAGACAAGCAATTACAACTGACTCAATATTTCAAGACAATGGCAACAAATACCCAATTAACTGCAAGAAAAATTCTGCAGGCTTTGGGCTTCATGGCATTTTGCATTCTGATAATACCATTTGCAAAAATGCATATGAGGAAATTACAGTGGTACCTAAAAAGCGTTTGGTCTCAACACAGCCACAGCTTGGACACAGTGATATCTCTCATTCCCTGCCTTCAACAGGAATTTCTATGGTGGGCACAGGCATGTCACCTCAACAAGGGTCAGCCTTTCACCTTGCCCCCACCCAGGCAAACTATCACAACAGATGCTTCAGACTATGCCTGGGGGGGCACACATGGCAGGGCAATGCATTCAAGGCCTATGGACTGCAGAACAAAGAAAACTGCACATAAACCAAAGAGATGCTAGCTGTACAGAAAGCTCTGACAGCCTTCAAGGATCTACTACAGCCAGGACAACTTGCAATAAAGACGGACAACACCACAGTAATGTGGTACATAAACAAACAAGGGGGCACACATTCCTACCCTCTTTGCAGGCAAGCAATAATCTAATGGAACACAGCTCTGGCCTACCAAGTCCAGTTACAAGCTCAATTCCTGCCAGGACAGAAAAACACATTGGCAGACGACCTAAGCAGAAACATCAAAGATCCCCACGAGTGGAAGCTAGACCCACAAATATTTACAATGATAACTCAAAGATGGGGTCTACCAAATATAGACAAACACAAAAAGGCCAGCAAGATAGTTTCACCGTTTATTATGAGGTGTAAAAAACGGACCAAATGATCCCTTTTCAAATAGTAATACTCATACTAGTTTCGGCACCCGCCTTCTTCAGTGAGTAGCAACAAACAAAATTTTTTAAAACTAAAACCAACGTCAGTATAAATACTGCTGTTGTCCAATAGAAACTGAGACATAGGGAAAGTGGTGCAGCCAAATATAAACAACTCACCATCATGGGGGATGAGCTATTAGGAACATTTTGATGTGGACATTGTATATCTTGTGCCCAAGTCAGTCAGTTAAAACAGTTCACAAGTTCCAACACAAGCAAAGTATATGACATGAGAGTTTTTGGCAATTGTTCAACCAGCTGGGTTATTTATCTGGCTACATGCCAATGTAAATCATTCTATGTTGGCAAAACATCACGTTCATTACGAATAAGAATTGGTGAACACCGTAGTGATATTCGCAATCAAAAAACATCCAATGCACTATATTTACACACGATTAAACATCCTAGTGCCAAGTTTATGTTCACTATTATTGATAAAATTATGGGTAATAGGAATAATCAAACAGGTTGGCAAGGAATACTAAGCCACAAAGAAAGGTACTGGATTACACACCTTGGTGCCCTTTTTCCACCTGGTCTGAATGACCATTTATAAATTATGATGTTAACTATTAAGTCACAATTTGAACATACAGTTCTAACATTGTATTTATACTGATACCTAATATATTATTATCAATATATATTTTTGAATATTGACACAGGCAAACACTATACTTTTCAGAGAGGTTTGCCCTGGTCACTTTGCAATGTATGTTATTATTAGGTTTATATATGTATTTACATTTATGTATTTTGATATACATTTTTTGTTCACTGTATGACTTTAACTCTGTGTTGGGAGCCTAATCAGAATGTCTCAGTTTCTATTGGACAACAGCAGTATTTATACTGACGTTGGTTTTAGTTTTAATAAATTTTGTTTGTTACTACTCACTGAAGAAGGCGGGTGCCGAAACTAGTATGAGTATTACTATTTGAAAAGGGATCATTTGGTCCGTTTTTTACACCTCATAATAAACTGTGAAACTATCTTGCTGGCCTTTTTGTGTTTGTTTCAAGGTTGGTTGGCCGAGCATGTCGTACGAGCAAGGACTGGTGTTTGCTTGAATTTGTCTTCCAAATATAGACCTGTTTGCCAGTCCTCAAAACTACCAGCTGACAAAATTTTGTACAAGGACATTCCACCAACAAGCTTGGAAAGTGAACGCTCTCTCCTTCAGTTGGAAAAACCTGACAGCATATGCCTTTCCTCCATTGCCTCTTCTCACAAAGGTACTTTTGAAGGTCAAAAAGGAGAAACCTCAAATGATTCTCATAGCCCCAGACTGGCCACGCCAGCACTGGTACCCGCAACTGAAGAATATGGCTCACAGTCCACCATGGATATTGCCTCAAATACCTCATTTGCTCACGCAGCAGAACAAGCAGATTCTACACAGCCAGATCAAAACCTTAAACCTGGCTGCATGGCAAATCAATTAAGTATCCAACCTACACCTCTTTCACAAGCAGTACTGGATGTTATTCTAGAAGCCAGGAGGCCAAGCACCAGGAAGGCTTACTCGGACAAATGGAAAAGGTTTTCTGCTTGTAACCAAGCTAAAGGCCAAGACACAACTCAGCCTCATATGCCTCACATTTTGCAGTATTTAGTTGAGATGTTGCATAAAGGACTTTCCTTCTCCTCAATTAAGATCCATGCATCAGCTATTTCAGCTCACTACGACAAAAATCCACCTTTATTTTCAAATCCTCTCCTAAGGCAGTTCCTCAGAGGGGCAAAAAACATTAGACCACATAGAAGAGCTCCTACACCAACATGGGGCCTCAACTTTGTTCTGGAAAAACTAACGCTACCTCCCTTTGAACCAGCTTTTTCTGCAGACCTTCAGTTCCTATCTTGGAAGACTGCCCTGCTCCTGGCAATAACTTCTGCTAGGAGAGTCTCAGAATTACAGGCAATTATGGCAGTGGAACCTTTCCTCATTTTTCATCAAGACAGAGTTTCTCTACAAACTAATCCTTCTTTCATGCCTAAGGTGGTTTCCAGTGTAGCTTTAAATCAAACCATCCACCTACCCACTTTCTTCCCCAATCCACAGAACAAAGGTGAGAGACTCCTGCACTCCTTGAACATTCACAGGCAGCTTCGTTACTACTTGGATAAAACTAAGGCTTTCAGAAAAACTGACCAGCTCTTTGTTTCCTATGCTACAGCTTCTCAAGGGAGGGCCATATCCAAGCAAACCATTTCTAAATGGATAGGCCATTGCATACGATTCTGCTATACCCATCATGGGAAGCCAGTTCCTCCTAACATTAGATCCCACTCTACCAGGGCAACAGCTACCTCTACAGCCTTTCTCAGGGGGGTTCCTACCAAGGAAATTTTAGAAGCTGCAACTTGGAGTTCTGTACACACCTTCACCAAACACTATCACTTACCTCTTTATTCTAAGTCCAGGGCAGGCTTCGCCACTGCAGTTCTGCAGGGCCTCATTGCCTCCACTAACCCTCTATGATGCCTCCACCCTACCTTAGCTTTGGGACTCTACCCAAGTGTGATGACTGCAGCAGGGTAACACGATGAACATAGTACAGTTTTGTACCTACCATAAATGTAGATGTTCGAGGGTTCACCCTGCTGCAGTCCAGGTTACCCTCCCTCCAACCGCTCTGATCTACTGGCTAAATTTTTGCTATGCCTTACTGATGTATTTGCTTATAGCTGAAGGGATTTTGTGTCTGTACAGTGTTCACACCTTTTGGTACTAATTTGAATCACTCTTTTGGGGGCACCTGACATCTGGGGCAAGAAAAACTGAAGAAAATGGCATCAGTTGCAATATATATACCCCTGGCGCACTGACGTCAGGGATGAGGTGACAGCAACCAACATCAGACCAAGACTTTGGAAATCCGGCCAACTGCGGGACCGCCTGACGACAGGATAACCCAAGTGTGATGACTGCAGCAGGGTGAACACTTGAACATCTACATTTATGGTAGGTACAAAACTGTACTTTCTAATACATGTGTTATATTTTACCTAGATTCAAGGTACATTTCTAGCTTTAGTACAAGTAATGCTGACTACTGTTTAAACTTTCAAGCATCTATTGTTTTCTTTATCAATAGCTTCTAGCAGCTGCATGTTTTCTCATGGCATAAGCAGAAATCAATATCCCTTTGTTAATTTTCATGACATTAGCAGAAATGAATTACTTCTTTTGTTATTTGCTGACATTAGCAGAAACAGAATGCTTCTTGTTAAGTTTCTAATGGCTGTGCAGATTCATGCAGTGTGAACAGAATAAATGTATTAACCCTTTTAAATCTCGAATGCGCTAAATGCACTTACGCATGCATACTGCTATTACATATTTTTCTAACAAGTAATTTTCCCAGTTAATGGAGGGGTAGTTAAAGTCTCCTAGTATAAAATTATTGGGTTGTACCCTAATATTTTCTAGTGTGTTTAGGAATGTGGAGTGGGAGTCTTGGGACATGGTGGGAGATCTATTGCAGGCTACAACCTGAATTGCAGTTTTGCCCAGTGTTAATTGCACCTGAAGTATCTCTGATGTGTTATGTTGGGCTATTAGTCTGGAAGTGTGCATATCCTTTATGAATATGGTGATGCTATTTCATGTTTAATTATGCTATTTCTTGTTTATGAATATGGTGATGCTAGTTCATGTTTTGGCCTCTTTAAAAGACAGCCAGGGATGTTGCCTTGTCCCATAGAGGCTATGTTTTTTGCCTTCGGCAAGGCTTTGAGGACCTACTCTTCAGATAAGTAGGGTGGGAGGGAAGTTTGGGGGATGGTTTGTTGTACGTTAGGCAGGGATGAGGGTGTGACATTTTCACCAAACCTATCTGTTAGCAGGTTTGCTATCACTTTGGGGGTCAGTGTGTGTGATACCGGTGGCCACTAATTCTGCACATGCTCGACTCCTAGCTTTTAGGTTACGTACATAGCTGTAAAAGGCCTTATGGTTATCTTTGGCTGTACTTGCTAAGTTTCTCTCAAAAGAGCCCTTGGAGGATTTGACAAGTTGTCTTATTTGCCTAGTGAAGCTGAGGAGGGTGCTTTTCCATTGTTGGGGTTTTACCTTTGTTTTCTTGGACAGCAACTTTTTGTATTTATTGTAATGTTTGTTGATGCTGGATGTCGACCATGGCAGCTTGTTTTTATTTGATGGCTCTAGCTTTGATTCTTTCTGGTACAGATGTGTCTATACACTTATGCAAGTGATTCTGCAGGGCTTTAGTGTAAGCTTCAGTGTAGTTACCACTTCCAGTTTGTGGTGGGGCTTGGAATGCATTTATACCTTCACCTATGAGACTATAGTTTGCCTTGGTGAAGTTTTTTAGCCCGAATTCACCCTCTGTGAGTTTTGGTGTTAATGTCAGCTTGAAGGTAACTGTTTGTGGTCAGTTTTAACTAATGAGGGTCTGACAGTTGCGGATGTGCATCTGTATGACATGTTGATGAGGACCAGATCCAGAATGTTTGTTTAACCTTGCCAGGGTATGAACAATTTTTTCCAGGGCATTTGAATTAACAAAGTCAAGGAACTTGTGCACTAGCAAGTTAGGGCTAGAGTAGGCTTCCCAGATGATGGTGGAATAATTGAAATCCCCCATAACCAGTGTGTTTGGTAAAATTTAGATTGTCTCCAGTGGGCTTCATGGGCATCTTAACCCATGGAGGGGGATCTATCTATAACTTGCTATGACTTGAATGAGGGTCTTACCCACTGTAACTTGGACCTGGATTAACTCCATGGAGTTGTTTAGTCTAACTAAATGGGAGGTGAATTTATCTCTAATATAGACACCACCTCTTTGGTTCTCACACATTCATTTTGCAGTCTAAAGGTGTGGAAGGCATTGTAGCCTTGCAAGGCCAAGGTACTGTCTGAGGCCTTGAACCAGGTTTCTGTAACTGCACAGACATCTAGATTCTAGTGACAGATGTGCTTCCAGGGAGTGCAGTTGTTGGTTTATGCTCCTAGTATTTAGCAGCATGACCCTTATTTTGTTCTAATTGGTTAATTTCACATTGGCAATGTTGTTTTTGAGACCTTGCCTAAAAAAAAAGGCACTATGGGGTAAGCAAGAGCCATTGCCAGCAGCCAAAAGTGTAGAGGTGCCAGGCGCAGACTGTCTCTGCCAAAGCAGCAAGGTTTGTCGACCATGTCTTCCCAGGCTAACAGGAACTAGATCCAGTTTGAATGACACCAAAAACTGAACCAATTATTAAAATCAATCATTTTTTTGTTTATACTGTGACATTATTGTAGGTGAGGGTAGTATACTGCTCAAGGCTATTGATATACCTGCCTGGGACACATACTCAGAGAGTTCAACCATGTCTCTCTTCATATAGTCCAGTGAGGTATGTCTCAGGTCATTCACGCCAACATGAACTATGGCAGAGTCATAACTGTACTTGTTGCTGAGAGACCTGAGTGCTTGCATGATCTGATGAATCTTGGCACCGAATAGGCAGCTGACTCTGACTTTCTCTTTGTCCAACCTGTCCATTGGGACATCTGTATGCCTCACCATTGAGTCTCCAATAATAAAAAAAAAATATTTGTGTGTTACACCTTACTGGCTTGGTGGGTGAGACACTGGTGTTATGTGTCAATGGTGCTATGGGGGCTGTGTTAATTGTAACATTTTTGTGTTTTGAAGGTCTCTGGTGTTTTGGCAAGTATTTTGAGAAAACCTTCATGTATGTGGATTTACGTATTTGATGTGTGCTATGTGTATGAGCAGTAGTACTATGAGCATATGTAGTGGTGGGTGAGTTGACAACCTTATCCATGTTACTATTTTGAGTGAAAGAGAGCATGGATTCTAGATTCTTGGTGTAAATACATCTCTCACACTCTGTACTAGAGTCTTATTAGTAGAGTGTTGCCTGTGTTCATGAGGCACTTGCTACACTGCCTCAAGTGACCCAAGTCAACATGGTTGGCAGGAGAAACATGGGTAGTCCAACTGTCCATAATGCTAGGTTGAAGACTGTTGTCACTAGGGGTCGGTATTCAGAATTGATCACAGAGTAGTTCAATGGATGAATATTTCTGCCTGGGTTTTAGGGAAAATTTGTTGAATTTAACTGCAGGGCCTAAACACAAGCAGCTAAAAAGGATCAGTGAGGATGCTTATTCCAAGCCCCAGACTGGCCTCCCTTTACCAGCCAGGTGCCAGTCAGTACACTTTTCTCACAAAAGTGCAGATAGGCCCCTTCCAAACCAAGATGGCTTAGAAAACATGCTCAGAACAAACAAACCACTACAAACAGTTCCAGAAGCAGCAAGCCTGTATCTGGACTGTGCTACAGCTACTAGCTACCCTAGTTTCAGAGGGAAACACTAGAGAATGTTTAAAACATAAACAGAAAAATAGCAGTGAACATCAGCAAGGAGGCTCTAAAGAATGTTTTAAACAGTTAACAGATCAGTTATTTAAACACTGCTTGACAGGAAAAGCAGAACAAATACCATAAAACAGTGAAAATACCAGTAAATACTTACAAAACAGTGAAACTAATGAAAAAGTCAGCAATAAAACACTCAAATTTCAGCTTTGACTTATAAGATGAGTTATTTCAGTTAGTCTTACTGAATCTAATACCATACAACATGTATAAAGCTTTAAAGTTCACATGACCAAGCTTCAAATTTTAGCTTTCAGATTATTTTCAAATATTTTATATGATTTTCTTGAAAAATGCATACACCTACAGCTCATGCCATTCCTGACCGAACACCAGCTGCTCTCTCCTACCCAACACGGCTTCCGCCCTGGACAGAATACCAACACAGCCCTTCTCTCCTTTTTACACTCTGTCAATTCAGCTCAAGATTCTGGTAACTTAGTTTCATCTGTTCTATTAGATTTATCCAAAGCTTTTGATACCATCTCCTACACCCATCTACTAAACCATCTATCTAACCTTAACATCTCCCCAAATACTCTTTCCTGGTTCTCCAGCTGTCTTTCAGACAGGTTCCAAGCCTTGAAATGGGGCCAAGCCTCCTCCACTTTCCTTCCCACCCCCACAGAGGTTCCCCAAGGTTCCATACTAGGCCCTCTGCTATTTAACATATTCATTAATGATTTCCATAAAGCCATTCCTAATACCAATATTGTGCAGTATGCAGATAATTCAACCTTGATCTGCTATGCCTCCAACCTAACAGAACTCCAGTCTCTAACTCAAACTGCCCTCTCAACCACTGAAAAATGGATGCACCAAAACCATCTCTCACTTAACCCTAACAAAACTAAGATTCTTCTATTCTCTCCCTCTACATCCACTCCCACTGATAAGAACTCATTTCAAATTACCAGCCTTAACAACTCCATCATTGACATCGTTCCCTCCGCCAAACTCCTGGGGATCACCAACAATGAACACTTAAAATTCAATACCCACATCCAACTTAACATCAAGAAAACCCACATAAAACTCGGCCTACTGTACAGAAACAATCACTTCCTCTCTCCCTCTACTAGACATACCTTGGCCACCACATATCTCCTCCCATCTCTTCTATATGGCACTCCTCTGCTTACTAATCTGTCTTCCACCCTTACCTCCAAACTTGAAGTATGCTACAATAAAATCTCCAGATTTGCCACCAAGGCAAATTCCTTCTCTCATCACTGCACCTCCTTACAAACTTTAAATTGGCTTGAACTCCCCAATCAACTAGACTTCCTCCAAATTGTCTCAGCCCACAAATTATTATTTCAACCCACCAGTTGCCCCACACTATCTAATATCCTTCAACCATTTACTCCCTTCAGACCCCTTATATCTACTCACCAAAACCTTATTTCCGTCCACAAACCCAAGCGCCTAGCTGGTCAGCTTCTACACTCCTTTTCCCTAGCTAAAAAAATGGAATGCCCTGTCCTCTACACTGAGGACCTGTGACAACCTACACACCTTCAAAACACAACTTCATTCATACCTGTTTCTTCACTAAAAATGTAACTGCACTCTTCATCCCATACATCCCAAGTTCCCCTCTTCCTTCTCTCCCGGCTAACCTTCATACCTCTCTAATTTCTCTCATAGACCTAGATTATAAATGTAACTAATGTCTACATCCAGCCTTTTGCTCTATGGCCCTCATCCTCCTGGATAATTTCTTTAATATCTTAGTTGCTTTAGTGAATGATACCTATTCGACTGCAATTCTACCTGCTGTTTGTTGTAATACTACCTATTGACTGTAATGCAAATATTTTTTCTTTGTAATTCATTATGTGACGTACCTTTGTATTGTGGAGCTTTTCTCCACGGGCCTCCACTGAAAACGGGCTCTTGAGCCCAGTGGACCTCCCTGGTCACCAAACTGGAATAAATAAATGCATATATAAATAATTTTCTATGTATGTTATATGAATTCTTGCACATTCACATTTTTGCCATATGCAGGTGCATGAAACAGACATCTTTCTTAGAAGAGGTTTGCTATTTAGAAATATTTTTCTATATTATTTTCACACTACCCTCATAGTATTCTACCTTATTCTATATATCTTTTATTTCTAAAATATCTATTCAAAGAGCTATTTAATCATCATCTATCTATTAAAGATTATAGTGTGTGTACATCTTTCTTAACTTACTGATACCATTTAGTAATTAATCTTACATATTATATTTTCCATTCCTTGTGCATTTGCATATTATTCATAAGATGTTTACTCTTCTTATTAATTCTAGTATTGCAAGCAATCCTGACTATATATAAAATAATTCTGCTTGTTTAATTTGGATGTGTATGTTTTTAGTCATTGTGAACTTCTGCATTGATTTAAGCTTCAAATGCTGACATCAAAATTTGACTATAACATGCGAACATGACAACTCACAGCACACTGCAGCTGCTAAATTCCTCTATAAGTTGCTAAATCATCTTAGTTCTTTTAAGTTGTTCTAATCAGTAACAAACATATAACTTTACTTCTTTCAATTAATATATACAGTTAATATGTGTAGTTACAGTTAATAATACTATAGCATGAGCTATTAACATGCAGAATGTAAGCATATTATACATTAAGAAGTTTCCAGTTCTTATTGCATTAGTTATAAGAAGGTGCTATAGAATACTGAAGCCCTGAATGTGGCCAAGCTGACCCAATTTTAACTGGTTGCATGATTGCTTGATGAGATGGCCTAGAAAGAAGAGGAATAATGAGGTATTTTGTCTGCTAACATCTCACTGTGGTGGGGCTGAGATATTTGAGAGTTGTATCATGGAGTATGTTTCTTAATATTCAGTCCCAGAGAGCAGACACCCAACAAGAACTATCTGCTCACAAGGTCTGCAGAGGGCTGCTGCACTGGAGGTGTTAAAGCACATTGCACAGACATAGAACTTAAAGTAAAAAACCCTGATGAATGGCTATGAGATGGATTATGCCACACTGAAGACAGTAAGCAGGATCTCAGGTAATTGGCCAGATGGTCGGCAGAACCAAGGGGACAAAAATTACTAAAAACGTATTGTACTTTTTACATCTGACCATAGATGAACACTAGCACTTAAACTTAAAGTGAATAGTACTAATCATAGCCCTGTTTCAGAGTATTAATTTTTGGCATTTTCAGACCATATTATTTCATGGAAGATTCTTAGACTCAGGCTCCGTTATTGTAACAAAGTTATGTTTTAGCTACTTATTGGTGAATGTTGAATGAGATCATATCATGACATTTGGAGTTCAAACAGTTTTTCATCTCTTACCTTTGTTGATCTAGGTTATACAGTTTTCTGTATTATTTTGTATGCTTTGCTCTGCTTTAAAACATTATTGTTAATTTTCTGTACAGTGTAGCATATGTTCCTATGTTCCTAATGTGGCCACAGCACTTTCAGTAGGAGAGAAATAGATAATGACCCATTATGGGATTTGTGCTACTAGAAGTTTATTCTAACATTCTTTACTTGCCTACTCATTAGTTTTAGCTAGTAAACTGTCCGTTTTGCTTTCACTGTAAAGATGAAGACCTTTTGCTGCTTTCATATGTAGACATGGCAGAAGATCTTGTCTTCATGTTTGACAGCATGCACTGAGTACTCTGACAAGACTGAATTAATATGTTTTCTGTCAGCTATGACCTATGTCACTATAATTCTGAGGTTAGTCTTTGAGACATCTACATTTCTTTTGGATCAGAACATGTCATGTAGGCCTCATAGTCATAAACAAACAGAAGTTCTGCCGAAAGATGCTAAAGACAAGGTGAGACATCTCCCCTTTAGTGCAAGTAGTTTTATCAGATTTGCTTATCAGATGATTAAGACATCGGGTTAAATATAATATCTGCAGCAACAGTGGAAATGTTTCCATCTGGCACTGGAAGTAGAAAGTCAAAGTTAAAAAAGCAATGAAGTCACTGGAAAAAACTTAGCGATTTTAAATCCATGCTTGGTACCGCTTCAAAA